>NC_056748.1:883923139-884018139 GCF_019279795.1 Protopterus annectens | reverse complement strand
TTAATGTGTGACTCTGAGCAAGTCACTAAACCAGATAGTGTTCCTGTGCTGAGTCCATAAAATGGACCACCTAGATCACTGCTCTTCTGAAGTTAACAAATAACAATGAATGAATGAATGAATAAATAAATTAATCGTTACTTGGCAAATATCAGGGGAACTTTTAAGGAATTCTCCTGCTGATGGTTCTGTGATAAAATAAATACCTTGCATAATTATAAATTTGTCCTACTGAATAGAAAGGAAAATATTACAAATATTTATATTTATTGCTATCAATATAATTCTAGCTGATTTGTTCTGATAATATTTTGCTAATCATATGGACTGATTTTACTGAACTCTTCCGACTAATAACAGAATCAAAAACAATATAACATACATAAAAGTGTGAAGAATGAAACAAATAATATTTTCTAAGCAGATACAAAATCTACAAATATAAAATAAGCACGACAGCAAAGATACAAATTCAATAATCAAGCAATACAAAGTCTAAATGTAACAAGTTACAAGCTAGAAGACTGTGTAGGTGGTAAAATGTTACTGGCATTGCCTAGGTTATAATTATTAGGACTCAAGACCAAAAGGCTTTACTTGATAGGCAGGATTTAAGCTCTGTGGTACAAATGCACAGAAAAGGTAATACATGCATCTGCAGAGGTAGAATAGCAGCCAAGTTAGTAAACTGGAGCAAGTCCAAAGGAGGCTCACTAAATATATGCCCTCAGAGAAAGATTGTAGTTACAAGAAAAGGTGCAAAAGCCTGTATTTGTATATTTGCACTACAGGTACTTTAGGGATAAAGCAACTCTTCCCTTTAGTGCACATAGGCAGGTGATTAAATAAGTCCTGCTGCATGTAGAATTATCTTGCAAAGATGTTCTCATAAATATTACAACTTGAACTTCTAAATTCCTTGAAGCAGAACAGCATGGAGATCAAAGTCTATTATTCAAACAATCCTGAGGATTTGGAATACTATTCCTCAGAAAATTAGGGTGTCCTGCAGTGTAGATATGTTTTTGTACTAATTAGATGCATGAATGATAAGCCAGCAATAATGCCCAACAGGGTGGGTTACTATGTAGATAACACATTCCCAGGGGTGCTCTGAGGACTGACTCCACAGGCGGAGGGCCTCTATACCCCTGGAAGGGCATTATTTACAAAGTAACACACACACTCTGGAGGACAATATTGTGCTTAGAGAATGGGCAGTCTGTTAAACTATTTTGTTTTACTTGTTTATTTTGTATTATTATATTATTTATTTATTTATTTTTTATGTAAAAAAAATTCCTCTGCCTAATGTTTCAAACTTGCTGTAGTACATCTAAATGCTATTGAAGGAAGTATTTTAAATCCAAAATATGTTTGGTTAGTTTTTAATGTATACACACATTATCTCTCTCTCTCTCCCTCAAACACAGGCACACACACACGCACGCGCACACACACACACACACACACACACACACACACACACACACACACACACACACACACACACACACACACACACACACACAGACTTGTATCATTTTTTTAAATGTTGCTTTTAATTTTATGCTCCCTAAACAGTAGAAGCACTACTTAGTGAGTGTAAAATAATGGTGTCTACCAGCATTTTTACAGTCCAAACTCCACAGCACCTTAATATGCTGCTGTGAAGCATCAGACTTGTTGTTCAGCAGGCATCACCTGTGCATTAACACCCTGCTGGGAAACGTTCATTCTCCAATCAGGATTTAATGTATGGTTTGCCCATTCTCTTATAGCCTTAAGTACTGGAGATTATAACTTATGAACTGATGAACTACTGTTTTAGACAAAGAATAGAAAGAATTTTAGGGCCTAAAACTGGTCAGTGTAGGTGAAGAGAAAGAATTTTGAGAAGAATAGGATGAAGGAAAAATTCTGCGGGGATGAACAATGACAGTTTCCAGAAGGATTAGACAGCACTTCAAGAATAGAAGAGTCCTCATAGTGTTTAACTAGCAGTCAATGACCGACCACAAAAACGCCTGTTTGATGTGACTAACTGTGCAGTTGTCACTGTAAAGTCACTGCATCCCTCTGAGATGCATCACACTCAGAGTTGATCATAAATATGGGGAAGAGGGACTCCCTCTCTGCTCATGGACAAAAAGAGAAACTGCTTTCTATAAATCATATTTTTCCTTTTTATAATTTCAGAGAAATGTCCTTTCAGACATCTTTCCTCACTGAAATATTCTTCATAGGGTTGATCTTTGATGGACCAACCATTGCTGAGTAGTAATACCACAATATCTGTTTAAGTTGTTTTTTGACAGATGACAGAGAGCACCTGGATTTATAAGCTACTAGGTCATCAGTACAGAAGAGTGTTGCTGAATCAGGTTTAGGTGAAAGCTTGGTACATTAGACATCATGTGAGATGGAGGATGGCTGGATTATCCAGACGTGTCCTTGGTACTCTAAGAAGATAGGCTGCCTTATATAATTGTGAGATTTATCTCGTCTAGGACAATTGCAACCGTATTTTGTAGTGCTTATCTGTAGTGAGTGGATGGGTGTGATCATTTTGTTAAAACGCAGTATATTGTGCATAGGATAAGTGGATCTTTCACATAAAACACTGAAAGGGAATGAAAATATAGTGAAATTAGGAGAAAAACAGTGCAATATAGGAGACAGGAGAACTGAAAAGTTGTTCTTAGATATTGCTTTAGTTCACCAGCCCTTGTTCAAACATCTAGCTTTCCACTTTTTAGGCAAAGCACAATCTTAAGAAACAATGGTAAGCTGTGAGGGCAAGTGAACCTGGTCTTCCCAATCCTTTAGTCTGGGCAGGGGCAATCTTTTAGGGATGAAAAAAATCGTACTTGGATAGGAACAGGAACAAAGTTTTATGTTAAATTAATTAAAATTATACATCTTCAGAAATTAATTACAGCATGCTGAACAAAACAGCTAAAATGGGAACATTAACATAGCTACATAGACTTGAATATGAATTTTCAAGTTTAAAAATAATTATCTCCTAGATTATTGACCACATGACTATCTTGGTATTTTGCTATTCTTAAAAATCTGTCAGACAACGAAGAGGATTATGAAAACTGAACACACCATTCACATATCTGAAAAGAATTGGATAAGGTAAGAATATTACTGAATAACCTCATAGCTTTCCCATTCTGAACATAAAATTCACCCTTCATTTGTAACTTCCACAGATACGTAACAACTAAAGAAAAAAAACATAACTTTTATTTGCTAAGTGGCTATTACAAAATTAAATCAAGCATATAATCTTTATAACTGAATCAGTTATATAGTACTTTGCTTAGAAATTCTAAGGACTCTCGTTACAAGCATGCTGTTTATATTTCCTCTCTAATGTTGCAAATAGTTTTATAGCACAATTTGCACAATAGAAGTTTTTGTAATCCATACTGTAACATTTAAATGTTAAACTATACTGCTTGCAGCAGGTAAACAAAAGTATACATTTCAAATTTATTTTCAATTGAAAATGTATTATTCATTTATTTTTGTACCAAGACTCACAATACTATTCTGTATGTTAAATCATGCTCTACAGAACTCCTGATATCACAGGGTTTGCACACACAAATTTATGTCCATCCATGTAGCTATAATTTTTTTCCTGCTTATTCATTTTCTGTTCTGGTAAGTGGGCTGATATTATTGAATCCCTCTGAGCAATGACCCAGGAAATAAGTCTAACATTGTGGGTATACAAAATCAACATCAAGAAACACATTTTCTTTCCTTTTAATAATAATAAAATCAAAAACAATCTAACTGTTGTATGACAACATTAATACACTGCTGGATGTTGTGTATATTGTCCTCCACCTGCAATGTCAGGCCTCACAACAACCATGGGTGGACATTATTTCTCAATAATGCCCTCCTTGTCAGGGATTCTTGCTAGCTTCTAAACTCTGAAAAAAATTGATTACTGCTGTTCACTAACAACTAAACTAACCTGGTAACCCATAAATGTCAAGTGTTTTTAAATACAGTACACTTTTCTGTCTACAAGTTCTTATTTTGATACAATTATACACACACACACACACACACACACACACACACACACACACACACACACACACACACACACACACACACATATATATATATGGATTGACTTTATAAGCTCAAAATTCTGAAATCGCGAATTTCAGAATCTCAAGCCCATAAAGTGGAAAATCCAAATACCCAAAACCACAAAACCATGAAAGCCTAAATCCCAAAACCACAAAACCGCGAAATTCAAACTTCCAAAACCATAAAACCTCAAAAACACACAGCACATAGTACACAACACATATAAACACAGACACATACATCTCCTGACAATTCCAAAAACCTATACAACACACACACACACACACAACTAAACAAGCACACACACCTACCCTTATTATATGCAGGGGCAAGCTCCCCTGCACCCCCCATGTGTGGGGCTGTGCTCATCACCCCCCCACTTACCACTTACATATTCTAACTCCAAGGTCACACTACATACACACACACACACACACACACGAAACACCACCACACAAACTACATTCCTCTCGCACACATACATCACAGTAACAACACACACTAACCCACACTACAGCCCCAGAAAACAAAACGAATATATGACTGACAAAAAGTTATTTATATACTTTGTATGCATTTTATTTTCTTGACTCTGAAGAAGTTGGCGCATTAGCGTCAACGAAAAGTGCTTCATTCTACAACAAATAAATATTTAACAGCTTCTTGGGTTACGGACTTCGCTTACTGTTGGTTTTTGTTTTTTGACACACTACAGCCCCTACTCAACACCCTTAAACATAAACACTTACCTGAATCCATGAACAGAGCGCAACACCAGAACCACTAATTCAAAATCTCTGGCATTCGAGATTTTAAATTTTGCACTTCTGGGGTTGCGATCTTCCGATCCTTCCACTTTATGAGCTTGAGATCCTGAAATTCGAGATTTCAGTATTTTGAGCTTATAAAGTGCTCCTATATATATATATATATATATATATATATATATATATATGGATTCCATACATTTGGTCGAATTACACTTAGTCGAAAATGATTCCATGCATTTCACTTCAGAAAGCTCACTTGGCCGAAGTTCATTTGGTCGAAAATGGAACATAGCCCCTGCCCCATTGCAGTGCAACCCTGGAGTGAGAATATTAAATAAGGGGGGGGGGCACAGCCACAATCCGCAAAAACTATAGCACCTCACATCAAGCCCATATAAAATAAAACATTGAGAAAAGTATAGTTGTATAAGTTGCACTTACTATAACAGTAGATGTTTGAATTCTTCACTGCTGCAGTAGGCTGTGGGTTGTAGCCTGCCAAGTATACAGCACCTGGCCAGCTTCCCAGTCATCTAATCCCTCCCACAGTCACTCTGCCTGCCTATAGACTAAGCCCTTTTGGAGGGAACTATAAAAGTAGTCTAAGTGACTAAAAATCTTAAGTACTTTCTTGCCTGCAAGTTTAAAAAAAAAAGTGAATTCCATGCTGAACCAAACAACAACACTGACTAGAAACAATAATAATAGCAAATGTTGTGACCTACTCTAACTGCAGCAAGGGGGATAGTGGATGGGCACGGTTACTGCAGCAATGAAGAATTTGAACATCTGCTGTTATGGGTATGTGCAACTTACATAACTGTAATATGTTTCTCATTCTCACTGCCACAGTAGCCTATGGGTAAATTATCACAGGCTTACCAAACTTGGGAGGAGAAAGGATAAGGGACCAGGAGCCCCTGGAGGATGGTCCTTGCAATGTCTACCCTGGACATGGAAAAGGAATCCAATTTGTAGTGCTTTAGAGATGTATGGATGGAGGACCAAGTTGCTTTCTCTAGAATGCTTCTAGAGTCCATACCTTTCTAGTATGCCATCAAAGAAAATAAGGCCCTGGTGGAATGGGCCTTAACCCTGCCTGGAATAGTTTTGCTATGGTGGAAGTAAAAAAGCACAACAGCGGAGGACAACCATATGGAAATAGTCTGTTTAGAGAAAGGTTGACCTTTCTTAGTCCCAGAACAGGAAATAAACAGCTGGTCAGCTTTCCTGAAGAACTTGGTTCTATCAAGATAGTGCCCAAGTTATCCATGCACATCTAAGATATAAATAATCTTTTTTCTATTGTTTTGAGGTCTGGATTGAAAACTTGGAGACTGATGGTTTGAGTCAAAGTGAACTCTGAGACAACCTTAAGCTTATAATGGGAGTTAATCCACAGAGTTAACTTATCTCTATGAAAAAACACTTAGGTTCCCCCATCATAAGACGCTTACAACTCGGATATATGTCTTGCAGATGTCACAGCAACAAGTAGGACAGTTTTCCAAGTAATGAACCTCAAATCAGCCAAACAGGCAGGTTTGAAAGGTGACAATGGCAGTTGTTCCAGCACAAAACTGAGATCCCACTCTGGAAGAATTTTTTGCGAGGAGGGTCTCATGTTCAACAACCCTTTCAAAAACTGTTTAACTATGAGTACAGAAGAAAGAGGAGGATCTGGACAAAAAAGCTGAAATTGTCACAAGATGAACCTTAACAGAGGCATAATAAAGACCAGAAGACAGTTACTCACACAAATATTTGAGCACCAAGAGTGCAAACTCCCTAACGGGGCCTTGGTTATTGGCTGGGCATCAACATGAAAATATTTTCCACTTGCAAATACCTAGTTTTCTAGTAGCAGGCTTTTTTGTCTCCTTTGGTACCTGCTGCATGTCCAGATGAAAAAGGTATGGAAAAGGTGCCTAAAACATATCAAAACTGAATAATCCAGGTAGTCAGTCATAGTTGGTTGATGTCGGGGTGTATGAAACTACCCTTGTCCTGTATGAAGAGATCCAGTCTGTGAGGAAGCTTGTGATAATTTCCCTTGGTTAATTCCATCAGGAACCAATTTTGCCTGGGCCAAAGGAGGGCCATCACGATAATTTTCATTACATGTTTCTGAATCTTCCGAAGCACAGTGGAAATCATTGGAATAAGTATAAAGCATAAAGGAACATCCCCAATGAAGAGAATGAAAGGTGATTTGTTTTCCATGCTTCACTGCAAGATTCCTTGAACAAAAGTTATATAATTATCTGTTTTGAAAGAAGGCAAACAGATCTACTTGAGGTGTTCCTCACATTTGGATCAATTCCTGGAATACATCTGAATTGAATTTCCACTTGTGAGGGTCTGTCCAGGATCTGGTGAGTTTGTCTGCTACTGTGTTTTGCTTTGGTGATATGTAAGAGAGTGCGATGAGCCAGCTCCCAAGCAATCATTGTCAGCAGGCACAGGGGTAAGACACAGCACACCATTTGTTTAGGTACCACAGCACTGTGGTGTTGCATGCAATCATCTGGAGAGGGACGGTTTCCTAAAGATGGTAAAGAGTCTTTATAGCTTGAATTTCAGCCAGCATTTCTTTAGCATTTATATGCTTTTATGTGTCCAAATTATTCCAGAGATCATGCACCTTTACTCTCATCAAAATTGCACCCCAAGCAAAATCCGTGGAGTCCATCCAGGCCAATTGTTTTGGGATAATAACAGAAAAAGGGAGCCCTGGATTGAGTACCAACAGATCCCTTCACCACTGAAGTTCTAACTTTACAAAGCCCAGCACTGGTATTTGAAACTCTAGTGTGTGAACATGCTGGGTCTGGTTTTAAGGAATCACTGAATCTTTCTCATGTGTATCCTAGCAAGTGCTATTGGGATTATAGAAGCCATAAGGTATAGTATCCCGAGAAGGTCAAACAGAATGTCATAAGGTCCCTAATCCTGGCCCCACCTATCACAATGAACATCAAGAAGATTCTCTTCTGCACACTACTCTAATGCCACAAGTTCCAACCCCAGATCCCAGTAGTGTAACGTTTGCTGCCATAAATGTTAGAAGCATCAGATATAAATCTGCTGAACTAGATGCCTGGATTACTCAACATAAGCCTGATATTGTCACTGTAACTGAAACTTGGCATAAATCCAGCATAAAGGACTCTAAAATTGCACCTCCTGGCTACAATATTATCAGAAATGACTGTATAAAGAGGAAATGTAGTGGTATTTCTTTAATATTTCCCAACATCTACCACATTTCCCCTTACAACCAATACAAAAATTCACTTCAGCAGAGCTTCTTATTACTTTCCTGAAATTAAAGTATTATAAACAAATATCTATTACTGTCCTTTGCATCCCTCCTGGCAACAATAGAGCTATACTGGAAGATATCCCACCTCGGATATTCATAACAATTCCACAAGAAAAAAATATTAGTAGGTGTTATGAATGTCAGTTTGTTTGATATTAACTGTCCTACATCTAGCATCACATAACTAATTAATATACACACACATTATAGCTTATTAGACTGGATTCTAGTATCAGACCCTAGAAAATACACCACCACAAGTACAATGTCAGACAATCTAAGTGATCATCTCTAAATCTATAAAAGCAGACATCTCATACATCCACTTAAAACATGTTTATAAAACAACACACACCCTTTCCAAGTTTAGCCCAGAAAAGATCAATACTACCCTATCATCTGTTAACTGGAACTTCCCAAAAATCCTCCCCTTAGATGATGCTGTAAATAAATTCAGTACAACTTTCCTGAATATCCTAAATAGGTTCATAGGTTCATAGGATGTTACTAGGCTATTGATCTGAGGGCCTTTACAAACCTAGCTGTTAAATCCCAATATAATACTAGATGAGAGATACCATCTATGCCCAAGGTTTTTCTAGCAAGGGCTACCCATGTCCAGGAGAGATGCCGGGGCAATCCTCAGCAGAAATTTACAGTTTCCCATCCAGTCATCCAGGCTGCACTTAGGGTTATAGAGGTACTCTGCTGGATATGAATTGGGAGTCTATTCCAGAGGAGTGGTAACCTCTGAGAGATGTTTCTGTCTGTCCAGCAGGTCCTGTTTATGTCACAGGCTAGACTGAGGTCCCTGGAACATGTGACTCTAGTCCCATCTGACTTATGGATGTGCAGCATTTCCATTAGATTTGGGTCAGAGATAGCCCTGTAAACCAGACATAAGTCACCTCTAAGTAGTCTATACTCTACTGAGTACAGTGACAATGACTTCAGTCTGTCAGTATAAGACATGTGCTGGAGACCCGAAATTCTCGTAATCAGAAATCTCTGAGGTCTCTCAAGTTGTTGCAGTTGTCTGGTACAGTACATAACAAAGGCAGCATTATATTCAATAATAGGTCTGATGAGGGATGATTGCAGTGTAGTTAGTACTTCTTTTGCTCTTGAGGCAATGACTTTGCTAATCAGGTGAGTGACATAGAATGCCTTCCTCACCACAGTAAATACATGGTTGTCAAAGTTGAGGTCATAGTCAGCTTGTGATCCCAGGTCTCTCTCTACTGAATTGGTTCTTAGGGTATTATTGTTTATTTTATAATCAGCAGGGACATTGTTTTTACTGAAGGGAATTATGATGCATTTTTTAGCATTTAGTTTAAGACCATGGCTTTGGCACCAAATCACTAGACTGTATAAGCCCCATTTGAAGTACACTGACATTGCTAGGGGATTCAATGACAGCAGCTAATTTGCAGTAATCTGCAAACTTGGTTAGCCACATCCCCTTTGTTTTGGCCTGGACTTCTAAGAAGTATATTTCAAGCAAGAGGGGGCCCAGCACTAACCCTTGTGGGACTCCACTAGTGACAGGTAGGCTGGTAGAGATAAAGTCTCCCACTTTGACTGAGTGTTGTCGATCTGTCAGCCAGTTTGCAACCCACCTGACAACATATGGGTTGATATTCAACTGGGTTAGTTTGTCAATGATGCCCAAATGTGGGATAGTGTTGAAGGCCTTGGTCAAGTCAAGAAAGGCTGTGTGCATGGTTTTGCCCTTCTCAAAGAAGTCCACCGGGCTTAGCAGGCATGACATGCCCCTGACAAAACTGAACTGGGACAGGTCCAGGGTTTGGAGGTCACCTATATCCTTACTTATGAGGTCCATGATGATTCGTTCCATTGCCTTACAGATTAGGCTGGTTAAATCTATGGGTCCATAGTTACCCGGGTCTGTTGCCGAGCCACCCTTATGGAGAGGGATAACAGTTGCTGTTTTCTATTAAGTGGGGACAAAGCCAGTACTCAGGCTGTGTTTGAACAGAGTGCCTAATGGTGTAGCTAGCTCTTATTTTAGAACATTAAGAACGCAGCCCAGAATGCCATCTGGTCCCATGGAGGCTGTGTTCTTAGCCTTGGAGAAAGCATTGATGACTTGCTCTTTGGAGATGTAGGGAGGAAGAGATGATGAAGACATGGTTTGTGGTATGTTTGCGTGGATGGGGGGGGTTTGACATTTTCACCAAACCTGTCTGCTAGCAGGTTTGCAATTTCTGCAGGGTCAGTGTGTGTGGTGCTATCCACAATTAGTTCAGCACACATCTGAGTTCTACACTTTAGGCTGTGTACATAGCTGAAGAAATCCTTATGGTTATCCTTGGCTATGTTTGCTAATTTTTCTCATAGTTGCTCTTTGAAGATTTTATGACTTGTCTTATTTGCTTGTTTAGGCTGAGGAGGGTGCTCGTCCAGTTCTGGGATCTCACGTTTGTATTTTTAGACAGTAGCTTCCTTCACTTATTGTAAAACTTATTAATGTTACATGTCCACCAGAATGCTTTATTTTTTCTTGAGAATCTTGCTTTAACCATATCCAGCATGGCTGTGTCTATACATTTGTGTAGATGTTTCTACAGGGCATCAGTGTATACCTGAGTATAGCCATTACTGCCATCTGTGGAAACCGGAGCTTGGAAGTTGATTATACCGTCCCTTAGGAGGGTATAGTTAGCTTTGGTGAAGTTTTGGTGCTATCGCTACTTCAAAAATGACTGATTTATGGCTGGATTTAACCAGTGCAGGCCCTACACTTGAGGCATTTCATTGGTCACTCATACTGGTGATGACCAGGTCTAGAATATTAGAGCCCCTTGTAGGATGGTGCACTATTTGTTCCAGGGCATTTGAGTTAACAAAGTCCAGAAACTTTTGTGCATGTGAGTTTGGGCTCATATAAGTTTCCCAATTAATGGAAGGATAGTTAAAGTCACCCATGGCTATGGTGTTAGGTTGTACCCTAATTGTCCCAAGTAGGTCTAAATAAGCTGTGTGGGCATCTTGGTTCATGGACTGGGACCTATAAATGATGATGACCTGAAGGGGGGTTTTACTCATGTTAATTTGGACTTGGAGTAGCTCCATAGTCTTCTTGTCTAATGAGTCTAGATGTATAATTATCTTTAATGTTTTCACCTCCTTTGGTTCTCACACCTTCAATTTGTGGCTTGAATGTGTGGTAGGTATTGTAGCCTTGCAAGGCCGAGGTACTTTCTGTGGCCTTGAGCCAGGTTTCTGTGATTGCACAGATGTCAACATCTTCCAGGAAGAGGAGTGCTTCCAGACAGTGCAGTTTCTGATTTAAACTCCTAGCATTTAGCAGCATGACCCATAGTTTCTTTTTGTTTGATATTTTCACATAGGGAATTTTGTTGTGGCCTTGCCTAAAAAAAGGCATTATGGAGAGACAAGTGCCTTAGCCAGCAACTGAAAGCCTAGAGGTGCCAGGTGAAGACCATCTCTGGCAAAGCAGAGTGGTCTATCCACCATGTCATCCTAGGCTGACAGGAACTGGATCCCCTTAGGATGACACCAGTAACTAAGCCAATTATTAAAGTTAACCATTTTCTGTTTATATTGTGGATTACTCCTAGATAAGAGTGAAATGCTGCTCAAAGCTAGGGACATACCTGTCTGGGACACATATTCAGAGAGCTCAATCATGTCTCTCTTCATACAGTCCAGAAAGGTACATCTTAAGTCATTCTCACTGACATGTACTATGACGGATTCATAACGGTACTTGTTGTTGAGAGACTTGAGAGCATGTGTGATCTTGTGAATCCTTGTACCAGACAGGCAGCTGATCATAACCTTCTCCTTGTTCAACCTGGTAAGTGGGGTATCTGTATGTCTCACTATACAGTCACCTATAACTAAAATATTTGAAATAGTTGTGCATTGCCTTAAGGGTTTTTGCCTTAAGGGCTATTTGGTGAGACACAGATGCTATTGTTTTTATGTGTATTGGGTGCTTTGGGTGTTGTGTTAGGTGTAGCATGTTTGTGTTTGGAACTCTGTGGTGTTTAGGTAGGTTTCTGCAAAGTACCTCTGCATATGAAGGTTTATGTATTGCATGCATATTACAAATAGAAGTTATGGTGTGTGAGCTGGCAACCTGTTTATTGTATTTGATCTAGTCATTGATTCCAAATTCTTAGTGTAGGAGCATCTCTCACAAATTGTGCTTGAGTGATTTAGGAGTAAGGGGTTGTCAGTGCACATGAGGCAGCTGCTACGCTGCCTCAAAAAAAACCATGTCCACCAAGCTGGCAGGAGAAACAGAGGGAAACTGACAGTCCATAATGAAAGGTTTGAACCTGGTATCTCAGCAAATAAGGAGAAAAATATGGGGGTATCAGGTAGGGAGCTATTTTAGGATGACTAACCCATGGGGTGTATAGTAGGAGGTCTATAAAAGAGGGGATCTATAGGTTCTGATGTTGATAGGCAAGAGGTAAAATCTCTGCTTGGTGCTTCACTGAACAGCTGAGAGCTATTCATGAGTGGCAGCTTTTAAGGCTAGGTACTTCTACTGACACTTTTGCATGTATAACCTCCAAGAGTTACTCCTTCTGTGTGGTGATATACTACTCACATGCAAGAGCAAAGCAGCTAATACAAAGAAACCAAAGAAAAAGCTGAAAGTGAGCCCTGCACCAATGAAATAGCTGAAATTGAGTGCTGAGCCTGTAACCTTCAATTAGACAGGCCAACAGAAGTGCAATGGAACAACAGAGAAAAAAAAAGCATGATCATTTTTTTTAATTAAATAAGCAACAGTGTAAAAAGCAGCAAGTTTTTTCTTGAATTAATAATAGCATCAGAATAAAACAGCAGACACAGATCTTTCCTTAAATTAAGTAAAAGCAGCAGATGGCGTGAAATACAGTCAAAATGCAACAAACCCATAGCAAAATACAATGCAAAGCAGCAGCAAATACTACAGTTTTTTTTAACTGCTGAAGTATAGTCACAGTATATGAGAAATGCAAAGAAAAAAATACTTAGAGCCCTTTTGTGGGTTTCCCAGCTCAGAAATACCAGGTAAACACCTACAGCCACTAGATAAATAATCCCAGTCCTCCTGATGTAAAAGCACAGTAAAAAACAAAAAAAAGAAAAACAAGTAATGAAGCTAAGGACAAACCACAGCACAGTAAGAAAATGTTCTTAGTGAAGTGCTGCCACAAACTTAAAAATATGGATAAAGCAGGGTACCTTAAACAGCTCATAAAAGTGTGATTATTCAATAAAAGTACTTTGCTTTGTATAAATGAGCCAAGAGCTACTCAATTATACAGAATTTATAAAGGCACTAAAAACAAGATAAGCTGATTAATAAGCTCTCCTGCCAATAAAACTACATGCAGAAATCTCAAGTGTTTCCACAACATAGACATATCAGGTTACCTCCCAGTGCACTAGAAGGAAAATCCAATGACCTTGATGAGAACACAAGTGCTTGCTAGAGTAGAAAAATGCACTACTTTATCCAGTAACTAGCTAGATAATGAATTCAGATGAAGTAAATCAGTACAACAGACAATAAGAAGCAAAATGCACGTTTTCGATATAAGCACAAGGAAAGGCAATTAAATAATTCAAATAAAAAAATTCAAATTACCAGCAGAGTGTAGAGATGGAGGTGCTTATTAAACTCAATTTTCAGTAGGGGTGGGAAGCTTAAAATCACCAGGTTTAAAAAGAAGACCGACAAGCAGGGGTGTGAGTGGGTAGAAACCATAGCAGGGAATCACCAGCACTGCTATACTTTATGCAGGCTTGAAATCCTTCAGACAATGACAAAGGCCTAGAGTTTCACTTTGTATTTAAGTATCACGCAGGAGACAATTCACATTACCCAATGAAAAAACATGTGAAATATGAGCCTAGATAATTTAAGTTTCTGTCTCAAACACAGAACAAAACCATCAGGCAAAGAATTGTTAAAACACAAAACAAAATGGAGCAGGTAAGACAGAAAGCAGCTCTATCAGTCAAAGAGAAAAATATAGTTTTACTTTTTCACCTAGCAAAATCTTGCAACTCCTAGAAGGAAGGGACTAAAAACAAAGAATGTAATTTGGCTATCATAAAAGGGTAGAATGCTAATGCAGGGTAGAGAAAACGCATGGAAAGAATGTTAAAAAGATAAAACAACACGCTATATTCAAAACTTCGCGATCATACTGAAAAGCAAATACATGAAGAAAAAAATCTATAGTATAATAACTTTCAGAATAATAGTAAATACAACCCTAAATATTCTGGACAGTCATCAAAGAAATCCTTGCATCCTTCCCAAAAATTCAATCCTAACCATTCTCCCAGTAACTCACCATTAACCACAATACAGTTCAACTCTTATTTCGTAGCCAGTACAGCATTGATAACCAAGAATTATCCAACATCTAATCTTAACCATGCCCAACAGCAATGTGTCACCACATCTACTTTCACCTTCAAACCTGTGCACGCATTCTATATAAAACTCTTTTTAAACAAAGTCAAATCATGCTCTACTTCAGCTGTTGACCTTCCAAGCAAATACCTTAAAAGAGAGGTTGATAGCATAACCTATCTTGTCTCAATCTTTATAAATAAACCAATCAATGAATTCCACATAACCTCTCACTGGAAAAAGTCACACATTATCCCTGTGGATAAAGAAGGACATTCAACAGACATTACTAACTTTAGACTATAGCAATCCTATCCCCCCTTCTCCAAAATACTTGAAAAATGTGTTCAAGAGCAATTGATAATCTCCTACAGGAATAACTCATATCCCCAACACAACATGACTTCCACCCTTCCCAAAGTAGTAACACCACTCTTCTAACCTATACAGATACAGTTAATAAAGCTAGAGATGAAGGCAAACTAGTTTCCTCCTTATTTCTAGATGTCTAAATCCTTTGACATAGTTGTAACAGCAAATTTCTACTTCAGCTGTCCTCATTAGGTCTCTCTCAGGCCACCCTTCTATGGTTCAAGAGCTATCAATCCAATAGGTGCCAATCAGTAAAATAGCATTCCATCCTCTCTCCATACCTCCCCGTTAACACCAGTGTACCACAAGGTTCTACTCTTGGTCCCCTCCTCTTTAACATTCTCATCAATACTCTCCACACATCAGCACAACACATATGCATCTGACAACATGGCACTCCTCCAAAAAATTACTCCAGTAGTTTTAACAGCCACTGAAACATGGTTTTGCAACTCACAACTCATGCTCGACCCTATAAAACTAAACTGTTACTTTTTTCTGAAAATCCCTCTCTTACGAAATATCCAATTTAAAGTCCTCTCTCTTTAGAATACAACCATCAAAGTCACTTCTCATAGCAAATTATTAAAGATGATAGTGAATGATGATCTTAAATTCAACCTGCATATACAAAATTGCATAAGAAAACCTCATTAAAAACTAAGGATGCTTTACAGAGCAAAAAACTTTCTCATCAACTCAACTGAAACTACATATGCCACTACTTATCTCCTCCTCATACTTCCTTAAGGCACTCATATCCTTACTAAACTCCAGGCATCACAAAATTCTAAACTTGAACAATGCTATAACAAAGTTGCTAAATTTGCAGCAAATACCCCTTTCAGAGCACACCACTGTAGAGCATTAAAAAGTCTAAACTGGTAAGAAAGAAGAGTTGTGTAAAATCTTACCATAACAGTGGATGTCCTTCTCTTCACTGTTGCAATATTCATATCCTAAGGGATCTCCTGCCAAGGGTACCCCAACATCCGGCCATTATACCAAAGCCTTTAGTACTTACAGGTGTTATATGTCACATGTACACTTCCTGCACAGGATACAGGGCATACAGGTGATGTACAGACACACTCAGATCTGAAAAATAGAATGCCCCTATGGTCAAGGAAAATATGTGCATCCAAAAAGAGAAAAAGGAGAAGAGCCTTTTGGCCAGGAGGGTAAGAAAGAATAGCCTGGAGCAGAGGGGGCAGGAGGGAGGGTGTGAATATTGTTAGGACAGCTGTTGTAAAGCTCAAGAGAAAACCTGGGAGGAGGATGGCATGGAAGAGCCCACCAGAAACCCATGCAGGATAGCCATGGCAAAGCCAGCTCTAGCACTGAAAATAACATCCAACTTATAATCCTTAGTGAAAGTATGAACAGATGACCAAGTAGCAGCATCAAGGATGGAATTGGTATCAAGAACCTTGAGGAAAGGCCTTTTTAGAATGAGCCTTTAATGACAAGGAAAGACATTTTCCAAGAAAAGAATAAAAAAATAAATAGCCTTAAATATCCAGGAAGAGATGGTTTACTTAGAAACAGCCAAACCCAAATACCTGGGATGAAAGGAAACAAAAATCTGCTCAGATTTGTAAATAACTTTAGTTTTATCCAAATAATATCTGAGCTGTCTGTGCAAATCCAAAGTGGTAAGAACCTTCTCATTGGCAGACTGTGTAGAAGGAAAAAAGGAAAGCAGACAAATAGACTACTTAAGGGACAATTTATTGATCACCTTGGGCATAAAAGAAGGGTTAGTACAAAGAGACATCCTGGAAAACTAAGAAGGGAGGAACAGCCATGAGAGTCTGAAGTCCAGACACTCTTTTGGGTGAAGTAAGAGCCAAAAGAAGAACAGTCTTTGAAGTATCAAGAAGCAGATTCAAAAGGAGCCTAAGTCAATTTCTGAAGTACAAAACTGAGGTCCCAGGAAGGAGGACTAGGTTTCCTGGGTGGCCTGATATGAAGGACACCTTTAAGAAATTGCTTGACCTCAAATCTAGAGACCAGAGGAAGAGTCAAGGCAGACAAGCAGAAATTGCTGACAGGTGAGCTTTAGCCGAAAAATATCTTAAGCCAGCGTGGAGCAGATGACACAAATAAGGGACAACCAGAGGATCCTCCAGAGACAGAGGATCCTGATGGCAAGAGAAGCACCATTCAGAAAATATTTTCCTTTTGAACAGATATGATAGTGAGTTTCCTGCCCTCCTATAGAACCCAAAGCACATCCTCAGAAAAGAGTTTTCTGAAACAGATCAAAATGCAATCACCCCCAGTATCAGCTGAAGCGTGATCAAGTGAGGATGGACAAGAGACCCCTTGTCATGTGTGATAAGATCCATGTGGTGAGGTAACTTGTGGTGATTGCCCCTGGCTAAGTGAGAAAGAAGGGGGAACCAATGCTGTCTGGCCCACAATTGAGTCACTACCAGGATTTTGGGAGAGTTCTGTCTGATCTTCTTCATGTCTCATGTTAACAGAGGAAGGGGTGGGAAGTCATACAGAAACATCCCCTTCCAATGAAAAGACAGAGCATCCATTTTCCATGCCAGAAGATTTAGAACTCTGGAACAGAATAGAAGTAGATGCCTGTCCAGAGGGCAGGCAAAAATATCTACCTGAGCAATACCCCACTGATGGACAATGTTCAGGAATGGATCCCCCTTCAAAACATCGAATACTCACATTATCGAATCCTACTTCATTGAGCCTGACTTCATCAAATCTTCATTATATCAGACTTCCGGAACAAAGAAAACGAACCCTGAGAAAGGAATCACTTGGCCACCATGGTGAACCTTGCCCTTCCACCACTATAGTGCAATCTTGGAGTTGGTATATTTAGTTAGGGGGTGTGGTGGACAGAGCCCCCCACATCGGGGGTGTAGGTCAAAGTCCCCCACTTGTAGGGTTTTTGTTTTTGCTGATTGTTTTGTCAAGGTGGTTGAGTGGTTCCTTTCCCGGGGTTCATTTTCGTTGTTCAGGCAGTTCGATATAATGAAGATTCGATGAAGTCAGGCTCAATGAAGTGAAATTCGATAATGTGAGTATTCACTGCTTTGAAGTAGACCTCCAGGAACACATCTCTGTGAAGCATCCATTTCTGAGCTTGTGTGCTGTACCTGCTTGAACAGTCTGCCACTAGATTGCGCTCTGAGGGAATGTACACTATCTGAAGAGTCACTTGATACTGGACAGCTAGATCCCAGACCTGAAGATCTAGTCTGCAAAGGTGACCTTATGCCCCCTTGCTTGTTTACATACCACATCACTGTGGTATTGTCTGTGAAAATTTTGCGGGGCTCTGGATAAAAGATGGAATGAAAAGCCTGAAGAGCTAAAAACAGAACTCTCACATCCTTTATATTGATGTGGCTCAACCTCTGATCAAGAGGTCAGAGATCCTGAACCTTGAGAGAGCTGAAGAATTGATGCCACCATCCTCTTTCTGAGGTGCCTGTAAATAGCTCTTAGTTTCATAAGTTCATAGGTAAGTACTAGGCTAATGACCCTAGAGCCATTGCAAGCCTAGCCCAATAGTGTTCTGAGTCATCTGGCTTACCAGATGTTAGTTCCCTGTGCCCCATCTAGCAGTGCGATTGAAGTGATCCTCAGGGTGAATTTCCTATTTCCCATTCACTCATCAAGATTTCTCTTGAAGTGGGCCAGTGAGGTGCTCTGCTTGATGTGAATGAGGATTTTATTCCAGAGCACTGGGAGTCTCTGGGTTAGACACCTGTCCCTCCAGCAGGTTCTGAACTCATTACAGCCGAGTGACGTCTCCAGGAGTTTCTGCAGTTACCTCCTACTGCTCCTCTAGGTGTCAAATATTACCTGTTCAAATTTGCATTAATAATTCCAAAACCATGCTACATACAAGGTATCAGAATATTTTATCTTGAAGCATACATGTTGGCAAATACAACTATGCTGATCTATGACCACTGTCAGTGACTATTTGTTAGTACTGTAAGGTGATAACTTAATTTTTTAAAGGCTGAAGCCACACCCACTGGGGGTTAAAGGTACACACTCAAAACAGCTCGCCTGGAGGGAATGAGTTATGTGGTGATAAGGTTGAGGTCTTTGGAGCGAGTAGCATGGTGGGATTGGGAGTTTTTCAGATGAAGCATGTCAAGCAAAACTGGGTCAGACATGACTCTGTATGTCAAGCAGAGATCGCCTCTAAGTAGGCGATATGAGATAGAGTATAGTTTAAGTTTTTTAAGTCTATCTGCATAAGGCATGTGTTTGAGTCCTAAGATCCTCTTAGTGAGGAATTTCTTTGGCCTCTCCAGTTGTTGGAGGTGTCTGGTGAGGTACATGCCAAATGGGGCATTGTACTCAATAATGGGTCTGATGAGGGATGAGTAGAGAGAGAGATAATGACTTCTGTTTTTCCTGAATGAGAAACCTTTTGTGATGAGATGTGCAATGTAGAAGGATTTCCTAACTACAGTGGTGATATGGTTGTCGAAGGAGAGGTTGCTATCTACCTGTGTCCCTAGATTCCTTATAACTCCTTCAGAGTTAAGTGGGTTCTCTTCAATATGGTAGTTTGTGGGCAACGTGTTTTTCCCAAAGGGAATGACTATGCATATTTTGGCATTTAGCCTAAGGCCATGGTTTTGGCAGCAGTCACTGGTCTCCAAGTGGCCTTTTTGTAGGATGCCCACATCAGCTTGAGAATCAACAATAGCTCCTAGTTTGCAGTCATCCACAAATTTGGTTAACCAGAGTCCCTTGATGATGGCTTGAACTTCAGAAAAGTAGATACCAAACAGGAGAGGACCCAGAACCTGTTCTTGTGGAACTCCACTTGTAGCTGCATGGCAGTCAGATTTGGAGTCAGCTACTTTCACCGTGTGGGTTCTGTCAGTGAGCCAGTTTGCAACCCATCTAGTGATGTAAGGGTTAATGCTCAGATTAATGAGCCTATCAATGATTCCAAAGTGTGGGATGGTGTCAAGTGCTTTGGCTAGACCAAGGTAGCCTGTGTGGACAGCCTTGCCTTCATCCACTGCTCTGGGGACAGCTTTGAAGAAGTCTATCAGATTTAGCAGACATGATCTGCCTGACACAAACCGAAACAGCGTGGGGTCCAGGGTTCAAAGGTCCCCTATATCTTTATTTATAAGATCCGTAATAATACATTCCATAGCCTTACAAATCAGGCTCATCAAGCTGATAGGGCAGTAGTTCCCAGGGTCAGTAGTCACACCCCCTTTGTGGAGTGGGATGACTGTAGCAGTGCATCATTCAGTGGGAACAAAGTCTGAAATGAGGCTGTAGATGAACAGAGCACTCAGGTGTGGTGCTAGTTCCTTTTGTAGTTCGTGCAGGACACAACTCGGTATATTATCTGTTCCCATGGAAGCTGTGTTCTTAGCTTTGGTTAGTGTGGTTTTTACTTGTGCAATCGTGATAATAGGGATTTTGTATTCCTCAGGTATGTGGATGGGCCTTTTAGGGGGTGAGTAAAATTTGCACTGAACCTGTCTGCCAAGATATTGGCAATGTCAGTTGGTTCAGTATAAGTGGTGCCAATCGGCTGTTGCTCCAAGCAAATCTGCGTATTATTATGCAGATTCTTAACATAGCTAAAGAAAGCCTTGTGGTTGTCCTTAGTATCTGTAGCAATTTTGTTTTTGTAACTAGCTTTGGTGGATTTGATGAGGGATCTCAGTTTTTTACTGAGATTTTTGAGGGGATTTTTCTCGTCATCGGACTTTAGCTTTCTCTGCAACAGTTTTTTCCTTCTGTTGTAGAGTTTGGTAATGGCAGGGGTCCACCAGATTGTCTTCCCTTTTTTTTTAGAGGAGAGCATCTTGGTTCTGTTTGGTATAGCCGTATCTATGCAGTTATGTAGGTGCTCATACAGTGCCTTGTTGTATGATTCAGCAGCCATATTCCCATTCCCCATTTCTATGTATGACGTGAAAGCCACTTCTGTCCTTAGAAGCTCAAAGTTAGCTTTGGAGAAATTTTTCACTGTGGTTTCTTTTTTCGAGGGTAATGGTGGGATTTGGATATCAATCAGGGGTGGCTCGTGGCATCGGACTGCTGGACTGCAGCCCCCTCAGCTAAAAAAAAGAAGAAAATGTAAAAAAAAAAAATACCTTTTCTTGTGTGTAGCAGATGTTTTTTTTTTGTTTAATGCAAAATTCGAGTCCGCGACTCGGAAGTACGTGCATGCGCACTTTAACCACCTCGGGCTGCGGCAGTTTTAAACAGATTTTTTTTTTTTTTGTTTTGATTGCAGCCCAGTGGAGTAATGAAGGCATCATTGTGATGCCCAGAAGTCTATGCAGTTCCAAACCACATAGAATTGGAAGGGGCTCAGACTGTGACATCCGCAGGCACGTCATGACGTGCTTGCTGGGCTAAATGCTGCTGATTGGTTGTCGCTCTCTTCCCGGGCTTTATGTGCTGGGAAAAGAGCGAGAAGCAAACAGTTGCAGCCAGTTTCGGCTGTGGATTTGTCACTTGTGTGGTGTGGTGGATTTTATTTGCTTGCCTTGGCGGCCTAGTTTCGTTCGCTGGATTTTCAGCGGCTTATACAAGGTAAGTACCGAACATAGATTGAGCAAGCAAGAGTGAAATAAAACCATTCAAGAGATTTCATTCTCCCCTTACTGAAGTATTTGCAGATGGAGACAGTATTGTGGAAGAGCAGAAGGAGATTGAATTGGCATGTAAAATTGCAGGAACTCAAGATAGTTGCTTGCTTTTCTACAAAGCTTATCATTTTTTTTTTTATTTGTCAAAGCAAAGGCTGGTCAAATAAGGATCATTTCTGACCCATAGTATGTTGTAAAACATCTGCATTTGTGATTTGCATTTTGCTGACTTGGGTTTCGAGTATATATTACAATGATTTAAGCTTTGCAGCAGGTTAAACATTCTGTAGAAACACAAAAACTGACACTGATCATTTACCTTGTTGGAGTAGCAATGTGTAAGGATAGTACAATATCCAGACCTCTCTCTAAATATATTACTTATTGAGTTTTGTTTATCAATCTCATTTTTGCTTGACTTAAGTGGCTGCAGAGAAAAGAAGAGTAACCAAAGAAATGTTTTACTTATTCTTCCAGTTTAGTATTAGTGTATTTCTGACTGCTTTCTAGAGTAAATAACCTGTGGATCCTGGAGTGATATTTGGAGTTTTCTTCTACTTTATGTTTGAACATTTGACACAGTTCAGTGGGTGTGTTGTTGATTAGCTCTGTAAATCAGGAAGAAATTTAAAATACCATGGCCACACTTTCAGATTCATATATCAAATGATGATATAATATTTTCCTATGTTCTTCTACTTACTTACGTCATACTACATGGTGGTGTTACCTTTCAGTAACTGTTGATATTAATCTTCCTCTAGTTTTAATGAGAATGTCTGGTATAGTTCAGTTTTTCTTATGATCAGTATAGTTTGATTAATTCATTGTTAGTGTGATGGCTGCTGTTTGTTAAATATGTCTTTATTATTTTCAATGACCTAAAACTAGATAATTGTCATTGATCACAGAGCTCTCTCTGTGGCCCTGCTAGTATTTTGACAGACTGGATATGGTAAAAAGAGAAGGAAGAAGATTACTTGCCAATCCTAGTGTGTGCCCAAAATGGCAATAAGTGACATTTTACATGAAACTGATTTTGCTATGCCAACTGCATTGCAAATGTTTTGCTGTGTACTAATCTTTGTTGTACATTGAGAAATAATTCAGAAGTAGTTATATACTTACTTTGGGATACGATACATGAGGAGTTATATCCTTGTAACCTGGTAATTGATTTCTAAGGTTTATAAAGCTGTTAAGGAGGGAATGCTTACTCAAACTACTATAATTGACTTTTCTGATCATTAAATATGTTAAACGAATGTTAGTGAAATCATTTTTCATTTAAACCCAATCTTTCTTATTTATATGCCCATCCTTTGACCTCAGGCTCACTAGCTCTTCAGTCTATCCTCTCTAGCAATGTGTTTTGGAGACAGTCAGAGGAATTAGTTTCTTTAGGATATATTGATTGCTGTAGCTCATAATGTGTAGTTAGAAAAAATCTGTAAAGTTGAAAGGCTGTGAAATTAAGTTTAGAGTTTTTTTCACATTTTTTACTTAAATAACTGAAATCATTAACAAAGAGTCTGTATGTCTCTAGTGCATAACACATTGTTAATCTCATTTCAATTACCATGATAGAAATTAATTTATTGAATGCGTGCATCAAGAAGAGAGTTATTTTTGCCATATTACATCAATTAAGGGTGCAGATATCAGTGCTACAAAAAAATGGGAAAACCAACCATCTGCTGCAACTGACAGGACTGTTAAACTGGTTGTTGTTGTTGTGTCTTTCGGCTTTTCCCGGTTAGGGGTCGACACAGCAGAAACTCCGGTCCGCTAATGATTGGTAGTTGATTTTTACATGCTGGGTTACCAGCCCTGATGCACAACCTTCAGCGAAGGTACACCCATTCACGCATGTCTCCACGCAGAAGATGCTCTAGCTGAGAGTCGAACCGGACAGCATCTTACTGTGAGGCAACAATGCTACTGCAGCACCACCACTGCGGGTATAGCAATGTTTAAAATGTGTCCCTGGTTTTTGGGCTTTTGTCAGGCCCCAATAAAGTTTGACTTTTTCCAGATTTCTTTTGCTGTGAAGTTGAAAGATACAGTTGAGTGTCGAGTAGATTTTACAAGGAGCTGAGAGCTGCAGGGGAAGAGAAGTTTAGTGCTGCTTATAAGTCTACATTAATAGCACAACAGGTAGTGTACTTGCTTTTGATGCAGAAGGCTGTGGTTTCTACTCCCGCAGGGGGTGGGTGCTGCCGTACTGAGAATGTCCTCTTTGGTGAAGATGTAGGCACTTTATTTGTAGATAAAACAATGAAATATAAAGTTGTTTGCTAGCACCAACCTCTTTATTACTTACATATCACTTTAAGATGGAATTTTATAGATGACTTTTACTTCTGCAGAGATTGTGCATGTTTAGTGATACTGGTGGATTGTAGAAGTTTGAGTAGACTTTTATGATGGAAATGTTCTCATTTGGGCAGTTTTGTCATTATTGGTGCATGCATTTTGTTTCATTGTTTACTGGAAAAAATGTTCAAAACAATACATTTATAACACCCTCTAACAACTGTACTGTATTATACAAGGAATATAATTTAATACAATCAGGAAGGTGTATCACACAGTTTACCTTCATGTGTGTGTATTGCACACGGTCGAACATCAATTGTTCGAAAGGCAGTGTGTAAAGTTTGCAAACTCTGAACGGAAAAAGGTTAGAATGTGCAATGAGCGAATGCACAGTGACATTCGCTCAGTGCACATTCGACATTTTGGGGTGGATTGCACTATAGTGGGGATCGGAAAATGGTCTCTTTCCCCACTGTGGTGCGATCTCGGAGTTAGAATATTAAAGTAGAGGGTGTGGGGGGTGCAGTCCCCACATAGGGGGGGGGGCTTGCCCCCCTGCTTTACGCTTCGTTTTTCTTTCGATATTTATGTTCAAAAATCAGTGAATCTGCTTTTCGATTTGCTGATTTTCGAACATATGGAATTGTCGCTGTTGTGACTTTCGTGGTTACGATTCGCTCATATGAGCAATTGCACCACTGTGATTCGGTTTTATAAAGGTAAACCGTATCACACAACACATGTATGTCTTATGTGCAAGGGGCCTATCATTTGAAAACAGACCAAAGTTAATCTTTATACTCGCCAAATGTATTTTCTTGAATGTGGATTTCAATGCTGTTTCAATGAATGTGAGTTTCAAGGGCAGAGAAGTTTTAATGCCAAGTCTGTTTTCATTGTGAGACTGCATTGCATTGTTTAGCAGATGTCTTAATGTTTGTGCTGTAAAATGCAAATTAAAACTTTCAAATGAAATTTAAATCATTGTAGAAGTAAAGAGTATGCACATTACAGTGTTTATGGTAAATGGGGCAAAATAGACAAGTAGTGGGACATTGGAATGGCTGCAGGTGGAGGCTCCATTCGACCATGATTTTGTGAAGGGGAAGGCGGCAAATTCAAAGACAGCCCTGGCTGAACTATACCTCTCAACTGTCCAGATTTTCACAGAATGAATAGATTTTTGCTTCTTATTTTTGGTTTGTTCCTCATAACATTTGTGGTTTTCTGGCAAATCATTCAGGAATTAAGTTACTAAATAATGACAGACATTGAGTTTCAGACTTCATAACCTTCAGAAAAATGCATGCTAAAACAAGACCTGTTATTCTATCAGCTTAGTTTATACAAGAGCAATATTTTGTACTGTTTGTATTTGGCCTTGTTCAGATTTCCTGCGTTAACAAGTTGAGAGGTACGTGCAAATAAATTGCTTTATAGAATTAGGCATATCCAAACCTCTCAACTGTCCCCAATTTGGCTCAAAATCTTGCTCTCCCTCTAATAATCCCTTCACAAAATGGCAATTTTGGAAGAAAACATGGAAGGTTTACAATTAATAAATAACTGTAATAATCTGAGTTATAGATTATTTCAGAAATGCATGTAGATTAATTTCCTTTGTGAGCTGCTCAAGTTAACAGTACTAATATTAAAAAGTGTCCTTTCTTTGACAGGTTCCCAGCTGTATTGTGTGGCTACTTTATATTTTTGCATCGCATTTTTGGTCCATTTTTCATAAAATTGTGTTTTTCTGGCAAATTAGAGGCAAATCATTAAATATTGAAGTTAGAAAATAATGACAGACATTTGAGTTTCACATTTCATACCCTTCAGAAAATTCATACTAATGCAAGACCTACTATTATATTAGAAAGTTTATAAGAGCAATATTTAAATATTGTCCTTATTTTTAGGCATTTGTCCCACTTCTGTGTATGGCTTTGTCCAGATTTCTTGCTCTGAGGTTGAGGTATGACAAATGTGTCAGGGCCATCACAGTCAGCCAGAGACATTTCAAATTGTGACATACTTGCTGTATCCCACTCCCCTCATGTAGTGACTCTGGATGTGTCCAAGCAAGGCAAGGAGCAGTTATACAGTGTAAGTGTGCAGAGTATCCCACCATCCAAGGTAGACAAGTACTACAGTGGCTTTTCATCTGTCCTTGCTTGATTTTGCAGAATGTTCTGGTTTTCTGTCATATTTTTATACTGTTGATTTATGCTTCTTATTATTCAGAAAGTGCCTGTTGCTCTGTGTTTAAGTAGCAATGCTTTCATGACCATCAGGTAAGCTTGTCTGAGATTGTAAGATGCAAGTAAGCTTCAATAACCATACTGTTAAAGAATTACCAACATTGAAAGTCTTTTTGTTGTTGCCATGCAGAGAATACTTACATAACTAGATAACGTATAAGCCTTGGGTATTGAAATGCATATGACAGTATTTGTAATAAAGGACAGAATTACAGTATTTTAAGAAGTAAATCCTGAAGCAACTAGAAGCTCATTATCTTTGTTGGAGACTTGCAGTCATCTTTGCAGGCTTTACCCGTAAACTAAGCAGAATGCCAATCTACCATGTGTGGTCCATAACCTGTGCAGTAATTTTTTAAGCAATTTATCTCTTGCTTGCTTCTTGTTTGCTGTTCATTTTTTACTTTGAACATGTTTTCCCCATGAAACAAGTAGATAGTTTTTGTCAGGCAGCAGGTCTTTTTTGGATAAGAAACATTTTACAATTGGGGGTATCACAGAGATTTCTACTTTCAGCATGTTACTTGATACTTTTATAAAGCTGAATATAAATTATAATTAGAACTGCAGTGCAAGGAGAAGTGGTTTGAGTTGAGTGCTGCTTGTTTTTCTTATACTTGACTTTGACTGACATTCCAGTAGTGTATTTAAAAAGTAATTTATTTTTTTATGCCTTGCAACCTTTTTGTTTCCGTCTAGATATTAACTAAGCTGTCATGCAGCCAATGCATTTAAATATTTGTTTTTGTTCTACACTTCATTTTGTCTTGATTGGACTCTTATAATGATGGTTTGGCACCCAGGGCAGCATATTTAATTAAAGTTCTAGTTTTTGTGGTTTTTAGTATAGCCCCTCCCCTTTCTAGTTGGCCACACCCCATCCCATTGACCCCACCCATTCAGCTGTCTCCTGCAGCCCCCCTTTGATTTGAAGTCACCAGCCACCACTGATATCAATGGTGATTAACTTGTGGTTGGATCGAACCAGGGAGAGGTTTATCATAGGAGTAGAGCAGCAGTCCCCATGTTTGTAATGACTAGGTCAAGAATGTTATTTCCCCTAGTGAGGGTGAGGATGAGTTGGCCTAAAGCATTGGAGTTGATGAATTCCAGGAAATGTTGGGAAAAAGAGTTGGAGCAGGAGTAGTTGTTCCAACTAATGGAGGGGGTAGTTAAAGTCTCCCAGTATAAGAGTATTAGGCTGGACTTTGATGTTTTCTGGAGTGTCCAGGAATGCAGAGTGGCAGTCCTGGGACATTGTGGGGGATCTGTAGCAGGCTACAACATGGTCTGCAGTTTTGTCCAGTGTTAATTGTACCTGAAGTATTTCTGATGCGTTATGTTGGGCAACAAGTCTGGAGGTGTGTGTATTTTTTATGAAGATGTATACTCCTCTACCTTTGGGAGTTCAGTCATCACATCTCTTAGGGCTTTGGTTCAGATTTGGGGGCTGAAAGGTGTGATATGCATTGTAATCTGATAGTGTAGGGGTGCTCTCAGGAGCCTTGAACCAAGTTTCTGTTACTGCACAGATGTCAGTGCTCTCCAGTTTGAGGAGTGACTCAAGCGAGTGTATTTTGAGGCTTAGACTTCTAGCGTAGAGTAGCATAACCCTCAGGATCTGTTTGCTAGCAGATGTTATGGTGGTAAATGTATCTTCAGGGTATTGCCTAAAAAGGCACTATAGGGGTGGCAAGGGCCTTGGCCAGTATCTGGAATCCCAGGGGTGACAGATGCAGACCATCTCTGGCAAAGCTTTGAGGTCAGTCTATCATGTCATCCCAAGCAGATAGATACTTTGAATGACACCAGAAACTTAGCAAATTGTTGAAGTCAATAATTTTCTGCTTGTACTGTGGTATAATTCTTGGTGATGGTAGGATGCTACTCAAGGCTAGGATCATACCTGCCGGGCCTACAAGATCAGAGAGCTCCTCCATGTCTCTTTTCATGTAGTTCAGGGAGGTATGTCTTAGGTCATTCACACCAACATGTACAATGGTGAAGTCATATTTGTACTTGCTGTGGAGAGACCCAAGTGCATGCATTATGTGGCGAATCCTGGCACCTGACAGGCAGATGACCATGACTTTCTCCTTATTTAGCCTAGTGAGTGTGACATCAGTGTGCCTTACAATTGAATCACCTATGACTATTGTGTTTGGTACATTGTTCTGCCTTAGGGGCTTAGCTTGAGTGGCACAGTGTTTGTGTGGGCTATGTGTCTTATGGATTGTGCTGGATGAGGTGTTTGCTTGCATTTGTGCCTCGGGGGTCTATGTTGTTTGTTACTATGTGATAGTGGTGGTGTGCGAACAGGGGAGCTATGTGTTCTCTGTGATGTGATGTGTGTGTTAACCTTCTACTCCTGACTGGCTGACCCAGTCTTGGATTGAGAGAGCGAAGCCTCAAGTTTGGCTATGTACATGCATCTCTCACAAGTGGATGTTTTTGGAGGTAGGAGGAGAGAGTTGTCTGTGTACATGAGGCAATTGCTACATTGCCTCAGGATGCCCAGGTTCACCAGGTTAACAGGAGGAAGCACTGGAAACTGACCTTTGAACATGAATGGAAAAGTGATCAGCTTGTTTAAGTACTGAGTTATTTATGCTTAGATTAAGTACTGAAGCTTTTTGTTTCCTTTATGGAAAGTTTAGTGCTAATGGCTGTGGGTGAGCTTGAAATAAATACTACAAGATGTTCTGAGCAAGTGCTATATTTAAAGGTCTAATTTGAGTGCTCAGACATAAAAGTTAACAGGGTCTAAGTGAAAATTTGAACAGCAGACTTTAAGGCACCGGTAATGCTTTACCTTAGCTTAGGGGCGCTGGGCATCAAGCAAACACTTTTTTAAATAGAAAGATGAAAGGGCTAGAAGTAGCCCAAAATGGCCAATAAAAAGACTATTTCTGAGCCGAAACCACTCCTTTAGTGACAGATAGGCTGCTCAGAGCTTACCACTGCCATTGATAAACAGAGAAGCTTCCCTCTATCTCAGTAAGGTTTGGGCAACACAGAAACCACAATGCAGTCCTGAAATCAGCAAATCTGAAATCCGGACTATTATAGTTACAGAAAGGCAGGAAATGAGCAAGGAGATAGATTCTTTTTTGTTGTTTGTTTTTTCAAAAAAATGCAACAGTTAGAACTGCGAAAACACTAGGGATGGAGCATGGAAAGGAAGCCCTGGGTTGAGATAAAGTTGATGAATCCACCACTAAAGCTCAGACTTCAGACAGGAAAGAAAAGGTACCAGGAAGTCCAGAGGGTGGCAATGTTGGAGCCACACTGACTTAAGGACCACTGATGCTTTCTTATGTGGAGTCTGGCAAGAGGGAGCGTGGGAACGGTGGGATCCATGAACCTGAGAACTTTGGGAAATTTCCTGACCACTGTTATTGTCTCCTTCTCTGTTTCAAGTTTGTGTGCCATCCAGCTAAGACTGTGAGTGTAAAGGGTCTTCAGACCAGTGTACGTACCTAGTTAAAAAATATGCAGAGAAATGAAATAAGCACATTAGCACCATTCATCATGCTGTCGACATCACTGAAAATACAAGACATGTACTAGCCATATTTTCTTGTTACTATTATGTTGTGAATAAGAAAGCTCAAAAAACATTTAGAAACAACTAAAAGTATCAGTTACTGTAATGGAATTCTGTCCAAGTTCAAAATATCTTGTAATATTAATGGGCTCTAACTAACTTTGTATCTATGTCTTTACAATGTAATGCAAACAAGATGCGGTGTGCTTTGTTTATAGTGAACTGGCAGCTTAAGTTTTTCATTCTTTACTTTTCAGAATACTCATTTTAGTGACTTTGTGGATAAACAGACTGGCTACACAACCCTTAATATGTTGGCCTCTCCAATCATGCAAGGCAAAGAGGTAATTGCTGTTCTTATGGCAATCAACAAAATAGATGAACCACATTTTAACAAAGAGGATGAAGAGGTAACTTTATATTACATTTATAAATAGAAACATGCATGTGCATAAATGTGCAAACACACACACGTTTACACTAAATAATATTTATCATTAAGTAAAAGATTATATTCTTGTAATGACAGGCCTTTTCTGTTTCATTTTTTCAGGTATTTACCAAATATCTCAAATTTGCTGCTGTGGTTTTAAAACATCATCATATATCATACCTTTACAATTATGAATCAAGAAGAAGTCAGGTGAAGAAGCAATCTTCTTTATAAATATTTCCCCAGAGTAAACAGTACATTGGGATTTGCACAGAGCCATATTGATAATGCCAGTTTTTATTCATAATGTAGCAATCACAAGTTTCTCCAAGTTAATTCATAATAATCTCTAGCGTTTGGATGTATATATTACAAGTAATTTAAGTAATTGTCACAAGTATGTGTGTAGGTGAGAATTGTTTGCACGTGTGTGTGTGTGTGTGTGTGTGTGTGTGTGTGTGTGTGTGTGTGTGTGTGTGTGTGTGTGTGTGTGTGTGTGTCTGTGCATTTGCCCATGCCTGTGTCTGTGTGTGTGTGTGTGTGTGTGTGTGTGTGTGTGTGTGTGTGTGTGTGTGTGTATACTAAGTGTATGCATGTGGATATCCGTTGTTGCATCTATATCCATGTGGATATCCATGTGTGTGCGCGCGCGCGCGCGCGTGTGTGTGTGTGTGTGTGTGTGTGTGTGTGTGTGTGTGTGTGTGTGTGTGTGTATATAGATACATACATACATACATACACATGTATTTGTATAAATAAATAAAATACCTCTTAGAAATATAATTAAGCAGTTTGTCACTAAGTGGTAAGGCAGTTGCAATTACTTCTTTTACTGCTGCTTTTTATTTTTAATGAAGCATTATAAATCAGTAAAAACAACAATGTCACTGTTACAGCTCATCTTGTAAATGTAATGTTTGGTAGAATATCACTGAAGAGAGTAATGGGTTCAAATCCCTTGAGGCCTATCTTTGTGTCAGCATGGTCAAAGTAAGTGGTCTAAAGCATCAGACTCTTGGATTAATCTCCTTTCATGGGTGGTTGGTGTTCTTGTCTCCATACATATGTATGGGCTCAAATATCACTTCTGAGAGGTCACCCCTGGCTTACATAGACAGACCCTTTTCTGTCACACCTATTACACACTAGCAAGTCCACCTAATTAAGGGACTTCAAGCTCTTTTGCAAGATTAACAGAACTTGTTAGAGGGATAGGTATGTATCACAAAGAATCTCTCTTCTATGGAGCCATCTTCCTTTCCACATGCAGGAAAGTACTTCTCGTACTCTGTTCAAATGCAGCTTGGACAAATGGATGGGCAACCTCTAGGTCGTCCTTGGTTCAGCACCAATGGCCCTTACGGACAGGAGAAACGTAATTACCTCAACATATACTTATTTAGCCAATCTTGGGAGAATCATATTACAAAATGTAAGGACTAATTATTACCATGGTAATGCAGGGCTGGGCTTCTTAAGATCCTCACAGATCAACTGTAGCCTAGTAAGTACCTATGAGCTTGTAAGTACTTCTATGCCTCATCAGCCTTTCCATTTCTTTATGTTCTGCAAATGTACGGTTCTTATTATTTCTGAAAGTTTCTTTGTATTGTTCCATGGTGACTTTATGATTAACCCTCATGTTCTAGAATCCACTTATGAAACTAACCTCAAAGGACTCTGCCGAGCATTTCTCATATACAAGACAACTTATATATAACCCATTTCCTTTCCTTTCTCAATCTATGATTTATTTTATCTGTAAACATCCTTTTCTGTAAGCAGTCACTCTACAGAGACATTCAAATACCTTTGAGATATCGGAAAGCTTTTTGTGCTTCTGTATCTTTTCTCTTCAAAGGTATATATTTTGAGACTGGGTCAGTTTTCCTCATGAAGTGTTGGTTGGGAATTGACCCTGTCCTCAGCATTGGGCCTCTCATTTAATGTCAACAACTATAGTGCTGGTGACTGTGTACATAAATAAAATCATAGAGTATCTGTGTGTGTGAGCTCATGCAGGTGTGTTTGTGAGTATACATGCTTACATGGGTACATGCACATATGCATGTGCTCAGAATGAATGAAGGAAGGAATGATATTGCTTAGTCCATAATTATTTGTAAAGTCCCACAGAAACAGTATGAAAAACCTTGTATATCCCTTCAACTCACCAAGCCCAGAAACATTACAACATGCAACCAAGTGCTGCAAGGAGCACAAAAGTTGCAGTGTATAATGGTGCTTCATTCATTAAAAAATTGCAAAAAATGAAAAGGTCATGGAATCATGAGCTATTTGCTTTATAAATTTTTTTGTGGTTCTGGAGCTTACTTTGTATGTTTTCTTGGACTTTTTGTTTTTATGCATGGTTTTGCTTGAACTGTAATTTGGCACATGTTAAGAACAAAAAGCTAGTACATTGTGTGACTCATTCATTCATTATGTTTAAACAAATGAACAAACAACTCTCTTTTACAATCATACTTTTTGCAGCCTCGGACAACTTTAAATTGACTACTAAATTGTCTTCCTAATTTAGCTGCCAACTGTTGCATGCCTCTAGTATAGCACAATTCTGCTTCTAAAAAGTTGGCAAATACTTATCTGCCAGCTTTTTCTGAATGCAATGGGAGAATACCTCATTCATTCTTTCAGTTGGTGCTTTGTCAATGAATTAATCTATTTTCTTATTAATAATGGTATTTTTTTTTTCCGTGTTCAGCTATAGATGTATGACTTCTATAGATTAGATTGTAGTTCTCTTCTGATTATCTGGTTATATACTGTATAACATCTTATATAGTTTCTTGTTTACTTTCATCACATACCAGTTTATTTTATATTGTATTCTTCAGAATGAGTTATCATGCTATTCCAAACATCATTTTTCTTGGACCAAATGACTGCTTTAGCCTTTATACTTTAAATATTAATGTTGTGAGTAATGACCGGAAAGAGACAGAGTATTTAACCATTTGAAAATTAATAAAACCATCACGACGATTCATTGTAAGAAATCACTTGTCAAAAGAAAGTACTAATAAACAAGTTTTGGTTATGAAATTATTTATAATTCTGCTATTTAAAAAAAAGAAAAGAAGCCACAGCCCTCTGGAAACAATGACAAATAATGTAAAAAATCCTGCACGTTATTAAGACAATAATTGTATGTTTCAATGAATATTCTAGAATTCCAGAAAGTACAGTTGGGTAAGTTGAACTTACCATAACAGTAGATGTTCAAATGATCACTGCTGCAGTAACCTTAGCTATATGGGTTATATCCAACCAAGGATATAACAGCCAGACAGCTTCGAAGCTTCACGGCACCATCCACATCCCCTAACTGTCAAGTAGCTTGAGAAGAGCTGAATAAAAGCAACTTTGGGCTAAGAACACTTCAGAGCTTTCCTGCCAGCAGAGACAGGGAGGATGAGCCCTAAAGGGACACTGCTAGGAATAACTAAAAATAAATGTCCACAACCTGGCATAAAAAACACCAAAAAACAAGGGGGATGGAGGGAGGGAGTGGTTTCTGCAGCAGTGACCATTCAAACATCAACTGTTATAGTACTGTGTTCATTATATTGATTACTGCTGCAGCAGCCTTACCTATAGCTGTAGGTTATCATAGCTAACTATACTTGGCAGGAGAAAGGAGAAGTGTCCATGAACCCCTGGAGAATGTTCCTAGCAAAATTTGATCTAGACCTAGAGAAACTATCCAGCTTATACTTCTTTGTAAAAGTATGTACAGAGAAGCAAGTAGTAGCTTCTTGAATACTTCTAAAATCCAACCCTTTCCAAAAAGTCGTAGATAAAGCCAAGGCCCTGGTAGAGTGGGTCTTCACCCTGCATGTAATAGATTTGTCATTGTGAGAATAGCAAAAGGTAATAGTCTTAGACAACCATTTGGAAATAGTCCATTTTGACACAGGTTGTCCCTCTTTCTTATCTTCAAAAGAAATAACAATTGGTCCAAATATCTAAAAGATTTATTTCTGTCAAAATAGTACCTGAGTTGTCTGTGTACATCCAAAGCATGGAGTATCCCTTCTCCCTCATTTTTAGATTTAGGAAAGAAAACCTGGAGATGTGGCTTAAAGTAAACTCAGATACCACTTTAGGCCTAAAAGAAAGGATTAGTTCTCAGAGAAACTCGGACCCTATGGAAAATGAGGCTGACTCACCGTAAGAGCTTGCAACTGATATACCCTTCTTGCAGAGTTAAGATCAATCAGCAAAACTGTCCTCCATGTTAAGAACATCAAGTCAGACAGATTAACTGGGTCAAATAGGACAAGTGTTACGATCTCTAACACAACATTAAGATCCCAAGAAGGGGCCACCGACTTACTTGGAGGCCTTTTATGCAAAACCCCTTTCAAGAACATTTTGACATGAGACTGCCGTGAAAGAGGAGGATCTGTGGGCAGACATGCTGAAATGGCCAATAAATGGACCTTGTTAGAGGAAAAAGAAAGGCCATAGGGTACTAATACATGATTTTCTAGTAACAGGCTTTCTTGCCTCCATGAGTGAGTAACTGCTGCATGTACTCAGAAAACAGGTGTCCAAAAGGAATTAAGACCCTGTCATCTAGAAAGTAATTTGAAGATGACTGATGTTGGGATGTATCAAACGCCCCTGTTCTTGTGTGAGTAGATCCATTCTGTGAGGAAGCTTGTGGTAATTGCAATGCTCATTTTCAAAAGAAAGGAGAACCAAGGTTGCCTGGGCCTGAAGGGAGTCACCATGATGATCTTCAGGAATTCCTTCTGAACCTTTGGAAAAACCCTGGATATTAGTGAAAATGGTGGAAAAGCATACAGGAACATCAAAGAAAAGAAAAGGTATCTGTCTTCCAGGGCTTCTTTCATGGAGTTCTGGAACATAATTTTGCCAGTTGATTGTTTTCTTGGAATCCCAATTTGTGCAAGGGATCTCACCCAAGAGAGAGACTTCTGATATTTTGAAAAAGATTCTGCAAAGATGAGCAAGTCATCTAAATATGGAAAAATGTGGATACCCTGTAACCTGCAATGAGGTATAATTGGAGCTAGATACATTCTTGTTGCATTGTATAGTCCAAAGTTTAAGTCAAATAATTGATTATGTGATCCAGACACAGAAAACTTTAAGAAACATCTGAAGTCTGGATAAATAGAGATGTGAGGACAAGCATTTTTAAGTCTAGTGTTACCAGGAAACTCGAAAGAAGAAGATGTAGCAGGATGTGAAGTGACATCATTTTGAATTTGTGCATAAACAGGCTTAGGAAAGAAAGATCCAGAACTGGCCTCCAAGCATTTTCTTTCTGTGGCACTAGGAGCATCCTTTAATAAAAGAAAAACCCGTCCACATCTGGGAAGGAAGAACTGGTTCTATCACTCCTTGGGACAGCATATGGTGAAGAACAGGTAGAAAGCAAAATAGTTTGATTTGCAGGATGAGGAATGACACCCCCCCCCAGGAAAGGAGGAATTTCCTCCCACTGCCAACTGTAACCCCGCTGAATGATTTCAGAACCCATTTATATGAAATAATCTGTTGCCAAAGAGAAAATGGAGATTCCGATTTTCTGGAAGAGAAGAAGGGCCAGTGTGGGAGGGAGTCACAAGATCTCTTTAATAGTCATTCAGACTTGGTTTTGGGAGGACTGAAACTTCTTTTTGGTACCCCCTTGCCAATTCTTAAACATCTGTTTACCTGAATTATGTTGAGACTGATTTTTTTTTTTTTTACAAAATAGGATGAAATGAAAGAAATCCCTTGGAAAATTTGGAAAAGGAGCACTGAAAACTCTTAGACAGTAGGGTATCAGAACTTGTCAGAGATTTGGGATGCATGGCTAGGCTTAAAAAGGCCCTTGTGGACAATAGCCTAGTAAACACCTATGAACATATTAACCTATGGATCAGCTTGTCCCTTTCGTCATATTTTTTGATCACCTCTGCAGCAGAGGGGGCAAACCCTAAATCTCTAACTAAGGGAGAATTTAAATGAGGCTCTTTGAATGCAGACAAGCAAACCTCCTTAAAATAGTACCAGTGTCCATAGCCCTGGAAAAAGCATCAACAAAACCATGTGCCCACTGTAAACAATGAGTAGTGACCTCTGCTATAGTAGAAATTAAGCTATTTCAATTCGCTTTTTCTTCACAAGAACAAACTGTAGATAAAACATTCGGCATGTTTTCACAATGTCTGAACAAAATTTAACATATGAGTCTGACAATTTAAAATTTTGAAAATCAGAGTTGCAGAAGTATAGACATTTTTCACATAGCTATCAATAATTTTCCTAGCCTTACTATAAAGAGTAGGATTAGAAGTAACTAAGTGATTAGAAGTGGACTCAACTAAGGTTATAGCTGCTGGATCAAGTTTGGGAATAGTGTATAACATTTTAAAAAGACTGAGGAACTTTATGCATCTTATCTGCCTTTTTAGTGACAACTGTCTGACTATCAGAAAAACTGCAGGCAGTAAGATACACATCCTCGAAAGCAGATATGGCAATACGAATTTGTACAGGTTCTAAAAAATCCTTCTGTAACAAATCATAGTATTTTCTGAGATACTGAGAAACCTCAGTGTTCTCCCACTGAAAATACTATGACATTCTAGCAACAGTCTCCGAGTAAGAGAAGCCCCAGAGGAAGAAGTAGAAGCTGAGCTCTCCTTTCAGTCTGAATTAGAAATCTGAGGACAAAACCTTGAATCTGTCCCTGCATCTTCCTATTCAGATTTAGAGTCATGAATCTCTTCAGGAAAAGAGGCATGCCTCTTTCTTTTACCAGAAACTATTCTACAAGAAGGATCAATAGCCTGAATTAAATCCCAAGCCAATCCCAGTAAACTACTCATATCCAAAAAAATTTGAGTTGGAGTAGATACGTTTGGTTTTCTATTTATTCTTGACATGAAAAATAGGGCAAACCAAGTTACTAATGGCAGCTGCTGCGTCCCCAGGGATGGGTACAGCATTCTGATCCTCGCTGAGACAGATGCCTGGTGTCAGAGCCATGGCCTCAAGCTCAATGCCAAAAGGTGCAGTGTCATCCCCTTTGGTAAAAACTCTGTACCCATGAACTACCACATAGGCAGCAATCTACTTAACACCAAATGTGTGATAAGAGACCTTGGGCCCCAGGTGGATAGTAGTCTCTCCTTTGATAGTCACATCGCCACAGTAGTCAGAAAGTCGTTCTACGTGGCACACATCATAAAAGGGTCCTCATCCAGGAAAAGAGAGGTCATTGTTCCCCTCAACTTGACACTCATTAGACCCATTATAGAGTGCAACGCCATTTTTTGGAATGTACCTCACAAGACATCTGCAGCAGCTGTAAAGGCCACAGAAGTACCTCACAAAGAGGATTACTGCCCTCAAACAAATGCCCTACACTGACTGTCTCAAAAAACTCCAGCTTTACTCCGAAGCATATCACCTACTCTGAGGTGATCTCTGCCTAACATATAAAGCTATTTCAAACCCAGAGCTGTTGGACATGCTACACCTAAAGAAATCCCAATCCCTCCAAGCTACATGCTCTAGGGACCTAAACCTTGTCACCACAATAAACAGGACATGCTGGAGAGATAGATTCCTGTCTCAGAGACTTCCCATACTCTGGAACAGGCTACCCATCTATGTCAAGCAAAGTTCTTTATTAGCACTCTTCAAGAAAAATCTTGATGAGTGGATGGGAAATAGGAAATACACCCCAGGGATCACTTCTTTGTCGCTGCTTAACAGTGGCACAGGAAAATAACTTTCTTGGGTGGCATAAGCCAAGGAACCTTGTTGGCTAGGCTTACGTAGGCCCTTGGGCCAATAGCCTAGTACCTACCTATGAACCTATGAACCTATGAACCTATGAACAGGGAAACCTTCCCTGTCCCTTCTCCCAGGACTAACCGCAGGTTCATAGTGGCCATAGGTGCTACTCCAGAGGGATTTGGGTTAAAAGATAAGTGGTCTCAGGTACAACAAATGACCTCAGCAGCATCAGCTACCTGCAGCTGAGGCAAATTGCTAGTCTGCTGTGGTAATAAAGGTTGTTTGGTTACTTTTTTTTTTTTTTGTGGCTGGAGGAGGGACCAGCTGTGGGACCGACAATCCGTTCCACCATCAAGCTGAAAATTATGTTTCTTTCTCATGGAAGACAAGCAGCAAATGCCAGTAAAACTACCAGTCCACAGAAGTTACTTTTTGTGTGTGTGTGTGTGTGTGTGTGTGTGTGTGTGTGTGTGTGTGTGTGGGTGTGTGTGTGGGTGTATTTGTGTGCGTGTGTGTGCGTGTGTGTGTGTGTGTGTGTGTGTGTGTGTGTGTGTGTGTGTGTGTGTGTGTGTGTGTGTGTGTGTGTGTGTGTGTGTGTGTGTGTGTGTATGTGTGTAAACAGGCGAGTGTGTGATTGCAATTGTGTGTGTGTGTGTGTGTGTGTGTGTGTGTGTGTGTGTGTGTGTGTGTGTGTGTGTGTGTGTGTGTGTGTGAGATATGAGTATATTTGTGTCAGTGTGGGTTGGGTGGCTGTCATACCTCCAAATAATACAAAAGTAATGAGCATAACCTTCAACACTAGATGAGGGGACTTCTAGCCACCAGGGAATACCACTTCTGCACCACAACAGCATGTAAACCAGTATGGGGATTGGGGTGGGGGGACCGTAGCAACAAGTAAATATTACTCCTGTACCATAACAGCATGTAAACCAGCATGGGCAGTGGGGTGGGGGGAACACTAGCCACAAGGGGATACTACTCCTGTGGCTTAACAGCACTCAGACTAGTATGCAGATTTGGGTGGGTGACACACATGCCACAAGGGAAAAGTACTCCTGTGGCCTAAAAGCACTCCAACCAGTATGTGGATTGGGCACACTAGCCACCAGGGAATACTATTTTGGTGCTGTAAAGGCACCCAAAGTAGTATGAGGATCAAATGGAGGGGGGAACATTAGATACCATGGATAAAATGTGCAGAGGACTCAGGAACTGCTAAGGGGACTGTGTTTTGTGTGTGTGTGTGTGTGTGTGTGTGTGTGTGTGTGTGTGTGTGTGTGTGTGTGTGTGTGTGTGTGTGTGTGTGTGTGTGTGTGTGTGTTTGAATGTGGACTTCTTTTTTTGTGAGAGACTGACTCAGGGGAAAGTGATGCCTATGACTACATGAAGTGGCTGCCACACAACTGCCATGGGAAGTATTGATCTGCATCTCACAGTTTCTAACTGCAATTCAGAGGCAGGCAAGTGAGCTGATAATGAGGTATTTTCCTCATCGTGGCCAACATATCTATGGATTACAAAATGCTGCATTATGGGAGCAGGAGTTTTGTAGCTTGAGATGTACAGCTTGTACTGGTCCATTTAATGAATCCCTGAGTGTACCTTTATTTTTCCTAACTTTATCACCATATTGGAGTTATTTAAAACCATTATATATTAATTTTTTAATCACCAGGCTATATTTTTGAAATGCATATAAATAATAAAAAAAAAATATTTTCCTGGCACGTACCATTTTATGTAATAGAATGTTATAATGTCAAAGCTTGGTTTCATGCTAAAATAAATCCCTTCCAGTTGAATATTTATAAATTTCAAACAAATAGATTATATATGTGGGATTCTTTAAAATGTAGTTTAAACGGCAGAATTTCTGCTTAGAATAACAATAAACTTAATCAGCACAAAAAGGGTCTAGCAACTCAGAAATGAAATGCAATATGGCAGAAGCTAAACTACAGAAAGGGAGACTGTGTCTATATATATTTTTCATTAAATAAAAATATCAATAAATTCTTGACCACAAAATGGCTGTAAATCAGAAAAAATAAAACTGGAAGGTTATTCTTGATCACTACAAGGATTAAGATCAGCAAGAACATCCAAACATTAAATAAAGCAAATAATTAAAATAATAAGAAATCAAGCCAATAATGAGCTAGAAACAGATAGCAAAGTCTTATTAAATACCTTTTGAACTCCTTACTGATCTTAAGTGGGTTATTGTGTTCTTTGGGATGGAGGCTAACCTCATAACACCTGAGACCAATTTACCCTTCCAGCTTCTCTTAGGGGATTAACCTTTCCAAATTTTAAGCTTTATCGTTTTTTAGTGATGTTGAAATTCATGCTTAGATTGGTGAACCCACAATATATCTTGAGCAGGAAGGATATACTAATGTTTCACATTGGTGGGTTAAAAGGTTTCTATAGGATTCTGAGTTTTCCATCAGTTCCCTTGGTGCAAAGGAGGGTCTAAAGATACTCAGAAATTTTTCAAGTAATACTTAATGCCTTTAAGCTCAATAATGCTATTTGTTTTGCAGTTATTTTGTCATGATCCAGTATACCAAAGCTGGGAATATACAAAACGACTCTGCTGATGAAACATATTGGTTCTCTGTCCTCGTAGATGTACTGCGAGCAACTCTTGAAAACAGATAGAAATATGGTTTTCACTAATTATGGCCTTGAATTTGGGGCCATGAAGGTTTATAAATAGGCTTTTTTCATCTTGTTGATTAAGCTGACTCCTTGTCTTTAATGAGTGTCGGTAACAATGATTGGCCTTGCTGGATATGTTACTTAGCTTTAAAAGGAGCCCATGTAACTTAAGGTGTATGATCTTGAAAACATTTAAGATTTTGTTGAGCACTACCTCCCTGTTAACAAAAAGCACAGACTTTGATGAAAAACAGAGCTAAACATGAGCATGAATTTGTTTTGGGAATATTGGCTAAACCTTATGTAAATTCCATGGTATGCTACTAGGTCCAGAAAGTTTAGGCTATTCATATGTTAATGCTTGTTCAAGTACTATTATACTCCACAGAGACTGGAGCGTAGATTTCCAGGCATTCTTCCAGCTGTATGAGGTGTTCATAAGGTATACTGGGGGATAGTACTTATACTTTATATAGATGTCTAAAGTTATGTGAACTTAAGGAAGAGATACCACTTGGCTGGAGAAAACTTGGATAGATTGGGTGACTCAGAGTTATTTTTGAGTGGGTTTACAGGAGCACAGGATTTGTATTAACCTCACTTTGATATAATACAATCAGTGATCTGAGTATGTAAGAAAATTAAATTATTACCAGATCCTGGAAGTAGACAGCCTAACCTAATGTTTAAGAAATCAGAATGATTTTGCAAGAGTTGTGCTATAGAGAATGTAGGGGTAGTGATCTTGAAGGGAGGGAGGAGATGGCCTGGGTAAAATGGCCCCCCTAGCTTGCCATACTAAGCTACAAAGGGAACAGAGCTTGAACTTTAGGGATATTCCCATTGTTACATTGAATATGATTTTTATTTCATTTTTATGTTTGAAGATGCTTGTCCATTACTCAGTTATAAGAACTTTTTATTGTAAATAGCCATTAGACTATTTGATATTTATGTTTTGTTTCTCTTCGGTTTACATTTGTGGAGGCTGCTCTGTGGAAATCCATGATGAGACTGGAGTTTTTTTTTGGGACTCAATAATTGTTACCTGGATTTTTGCTTCTCAATATGTTTCAAAAGTGTCTCCTTTTTCATTTGCTATTTGGCTTGCAGTTACTGTGTTCATTAAACAGTTTTATAAATTATATAAAAAAAAGTTTAAAAACATCACTTGATTTCTTATTCATAGCACTACTGCAATAAATAGCACATAATCATAAGGGATACTGATCTTGACACAGTGACTTCAAAAAAACATCAACCCTTTCGCCAAATCTTCCTAACCATTCATTTGTTAAACAGTAGCTGGCAGTCACACATTCATAGCTCCATGCAAACTAAAAATACACAATTTATTGCTATGAAGTTCTAATATTCAAAGAACAAACTAAAATGTTATTTGGCATAAAGTCTTGACTACTCCCTATGTCTTAATAAACTGCATATGCTAACAGAGTGATTAATCACTTGTTATAATCTTTATTGCTTCTATATTTTCTTAAGTTACAAGGATAACATTAATAGTAACATCAGAATAACTTCAATCATCATCTCTCAATATTAAAATATAAAGTTTAGTGTAAAACTAGGGATTCAACCCTGTGACTTTTTCTTATTAGTATCATAACTGAGTTTGCTGAAGCTTTCCTGACAATTTTCTTCTCTGAGTGGTTTAGGCAATACTCACATACATGCCTGAATTTTTCACACTTTGCCAAGTATATTCTTCTGAGAACACTAAGCACTGACAAAGGCCTGCACAGGGGAAAGAAGCAGATGGCAGTATTTGAATGCCAAGGATGCCTAGCCTTCTGGGAGCAGTACAAAGCAAATGCTTTATGGCTTGTTAGTCATGCAAGAATCCATAGTTAAAAATCAAAGGAAAAACAAATTCTTATCTCATGGAAACAAAACCACCAGATGCCTGATGGTGAGACCATTATACCTCTCTATATTAAGTATGTGCACCCTTACCTCCCCCTTATTCAATATGTACTAACTCCAAGGTCGCAGTGCAAGACTTCAGTGCTGTATACTGGAATGATCTCAAGTGTAACACCAGTCAATGAAATGGGAGAGAACTAGCAAATATTTGATTAAATTTGAATTGAATGGAAGCATGCCAACTAATAACAATGCTTCCATCACAAAATGCTATGTGCAGACTGGTGATAGTAATGTTAAAAGAAACCACAATCTCTCATTACACTTTTAAGAATGCAATCCATCTCACAAGACTACTTAATGAGCATGCACAGTTCAGAGGACTTACTACCCCCTCAAGTTGGCAGATACAGTCAAAACAGATAGCAGATAGCAGAGTTTATATATCAGGAACTAAAAGCATATGGGAATAATCTTAATGAGTACTTTTTAGTTAGACAACCTTTTCAACAGTGTATTTGGTATGGTTTCATCAGTGATTAACACCATGGAATCAGTAGCTACCTAAAGGCCAGATTTATAAAGGTTACCACAAAGTGTATACTTTGTGTACACATTCTGAGTTCAAGACTATCTCTACCACAAAACTTGTGCTGTCTATTCACTCAGTAAGTTACACTAGGTGAGCACATTGTGATGCCCCACCACTGGACTAGTAATCAAGGAGCCTTAATCCTCACCACTAGCACCAGTGGGGGACATATATTGGCAGGATGGCAAGTATACATACAGTATTTCCAGATGCAGCTCACTGCATCAAGTGCAATTTCCCCTTAAAAAGAGCACAGAGGCCACAGTCAGTCCGGGGATGTTTTTTCCCTCTTTCTCCAGATCCCCAATAAGACTCCCCACTGGCACAGCTATAGAGTTGTGTCCTTAGCCAGGGTTCCAAGCCAAGTCCTCCAACACTCCCTATGTCCAACCAGTGCTTCATGTCCTTGCCCAAGTGGTTCACACACACACACACACACACACACACACACACACACACACACACACACACACACACACACCTGGGAAGGGTTGGCACAGGTTCACCAGCTATGCCCCCTTTTGCCTAGACTATAAGGTAGTTATCACTGCCACCAGAACCCCTTATCAGCTATGTTAAGGCCCTTAACAAAGGGTGTCCAATCTTACTGTGTAATGTTACTATTAATACAAATGATAGTCTGACCAAGAGCAAGGCTGTTACCAGTGGCCCGCAGTGTCACCAAATAAATATGCAAGTACTCTCAGAACTTAAATAGCTCTAAAAAGATCAGCCACAATGAAATGTTTAAATATATTTCATAATAAAAAAGAACAAGAAAATAATATATAATTACAGAGACATCTGAGTTCAAAATCACAGGAAATATTTAAAACAACATTGCAGGACAGTCTCAAATAAAGAAAAACATCTAAATTAAGCTTTGCGATTTTCATGACTATAACTAAGAGAATTATACTGTTTCCTAGACCTATTACTCAGATCAAGGCAAATGTGTGGTGAATGGGTCTTCTTGTCATGTCCAAGACCAAATACAGAATGCTGTCTCTCTAAGAGACCTCTTAAATCAATATTTCAAATATTACTGCTGGGATAGCTTGAGAATTACATCACTGCTTGTCATCTGACTCCTAGTTCCCAGGCTCAAAGCAACCCTTGATGGCATCTGGTAGCATTTAGCATCTCATCATTCTCTTTCGGCTTTTCCCGTTAGGGGTCACCACAGCGGATCATCTCTTTCCATTTCTTCCTATCCTCTGCATCTTGCTCTGTCACACCAACCGCCTGCATGTCCTCTCTCACCACGTCCATAAACCTTATCTTAGGCCTTCCTCTATTCCTCTTACCTGGCAGCTCCATCCTTAGCATCTTTTTCCCAATATACCCATCATGCCTCCTCAGCACATGTCCAAACCAACACAATCTCGTCTCTCTTGCTTTGTCTCCAAACTGTCCAACATGAGCTGACCCTCTAATATACTGATTCCTAATCCTATCCATCCTAGTCACACCGAGTGCAAATCTTAACATCTTTAACTCTGCCACATCCAGCTCTGACTCCTGCCTTTTTGTCAATGCCACTGTCCCCAACCCATATAACATAGCTGGTCTCACTACCCTCTTGTAGACCTTCCCATTCACTCTTACTGGTACCCGTCTGTCACAAATCACTCCTGACACTCTTCTCCACCCATTCCACCCTGCCTGTACTCTCTTCTTCACCTCTCTTCCACATTCACCATTACACTGAACTGTTGATCCCAAGTACTTAAACTCGTCCACCTTTACCAACTCTACTCCCTGCATCCTCACCATTCCTCTACCCTCCCTCTCATTTACACACATATATTCTGTCTTAGCCCTGCTGACCTTCATTCCTCTGCTCTCTAGACCATATCTCCACCTCTCCAGAGTCTCCTCAACCTGATTCCTACTCTCACTACAGATCACAATGTCATCTGCAAACATCATAGTCCACGGGCCTCCTGTCTGATCTCATCTGTCAACCTGTCCATCACCACTGCAAATAAGAAAGGACTCAGAGCTGATCCTTGATGTAATCCCACCTCCACCTTAAACGGATCTGTCACTCCCACTGCAGTCCTCACCACCGTCACACTACCCTCGTACATATTCTGTACCACTCTTACATACTTCTCTGCCACTCCCGACTTCCTCATACAATACCACAACTCTTCTCTAGGCACCCTGTCATATGCTTTATCCAAGTCTACAAAGACACAATGCAACTCCTTCTGAACTTCTCTGTATTTCTCCAGCAACACTCTCAGAGCAAACATTGCATCTGTAGTGCTCTTTCCTGGCATGAAACCATACTGCTAATCACTAATCATCACCTCGCTTCTTAACCTTGCTTCCACTACTCTTTCCCATAACTTCAAGCTGTGACTAATCAGTTTTATCCCCCTGTAGTTACTGCAGCTCTGCACATCACCCTTATTCTTAAAGATAGGTACCAAAACACTTTTTCTCCACTCCTCAGGCATCCTCTGACTTTCCAAAATTTCACTAAACAATCTAGTTAGAAATTCCACTGCCATTTCTCCTAAGCACCTCCATGCATCCATTGGTAAGTCATCTGGGCCAACAGCCTTTCCATTCTTCATCTTCTTCATAGCTGCCCTTACTTCCTCCTTGCTAATCTGTTTCACTTCCTGATTCACTATCCCCACATCATCCAACCTTCTCTCTCTCTCATTCTCTTCATTCATCAGCCTCTCAAAATACTCTTTCCATCTACTCAACTCACTCTCCTCTCTTGTGAGTGCCTTTCCCTCACTATCCTTTATCACCCTTACTTGCTGCACATCTTTCCCAGCTCTGTCCCTCTGTCTAGCTAATCGGTAAAGGTCCTTTTCTCCCACTTTAGTGCCCAATCTCTCATACAACTCTCTATATGCCTTATCCTTAGCTTTCGCCACCTCTCTCTTTGCCATGCGCCTCATCTCCTTATACTCATGTCTACTTTCTTCATCTCTTTGACAATCCCACTTCTTCTTCGCCAGCCTCTTCCTCTGTATACTCTCCTGTACTTCCTCATTCCACCACCAGGTCTCCTTGTCCTCCTTCCTCTGTCCAGATGTCACACCAAGCACCTTTCTAGCAGTCACCCTTACTAGTTCTGCTGTAGTTACCCAGCTATTCGGTAACTCTCCACTGCCTCCCAGTGCCCATCTTAACTCTTCCCTAAACTCCACTTCACAATCACCCTTTTTTAACTTCCACCATTTAATCCTTGGCACAGCTTTCACACTCCTCCTCCTCTTCTTGATCACCAATGTCATTCTACATACCACCATTCTATGCTGCTTAACTACACTTTCCCCTGCCACCACTTTACAGTCTCCAATCTCCTTCAGACTGGCCCTCCTACATAGGATATAATACACCTGTGAGCATCTTCCTCCACTCTTGTAAGTCACCCTATGCTCCTCCCTCTTCTTAAAATATGTATTCACCACAGTCATGTCCATCCTTTTCGCAAAATCCACAATCATCTGACCTTCTGCATTCCTCTCCTTAACACCATACCTACCCATCACTTCCTCATCCCCTCTGTTCACTTCACCAACATGCCCATTAAAGTCTGCTCCAATCACTAGTCTCTCACCCTTGGGTACACTCACCACAACTTCATCCAACTCACTCCAAAATTTCTCTTTCTCATCCATCGCACACCCAACTTGTGGAGCATATGCACTAACAACATTCATCATTACACCATCAATTTCGAGCTTCATAAACATCACTCTGTCAGACACTCTCTTCACGTCTAAAACACTCTTGGCATATTGTTCCTTTAGTATAACCCCTACCCCATTTCTTCTGCCATCCACACCATGATAAATTTAGCATCTACCTGTGAAAATACATAGACCTTAGATCTTTTGCAATTTGCAAATGGTGGAAGTCATAAAACAATAGCATCTCTTCACATTTCAAAACTAGTAATTACTTTACCTTAAAGATAATAGAGAAAGCTCCCTAAAGACTAAAGAGAAATCTCCCTAGTATAGACATTGCATCTGTTACTGCACTGAAACTGAACGATAACATCTTTTTATGGCCTAGCCATAAAGTAATTTTATTTCAGCTATTTTTCTGGTTAACCTCCTGTATTCCAGTTTCAACTGTTAAAATATACATTTACGCAGTTACAAAAATATATGTACATTTTTGTTCTTTTCCAGTAGGGCATGTAGGTTACATTTTAAGCACAAGCACTTTATAAAATATTTTTAACACACGTCTGTGCAAACAAGTTTGATATACACATAAAAAGTTATGTCTTACCATAACGTTCCATCTGTATTGTTGATCTTTGCTCATTCATTACTGATGGGTTATCGGTTCCATCCTTGGAACCGAGCCGGCCAATATCAAGCTTGTGTCAGCCAAAAGCTCTTGAGACAAGGTCCTACCAAGAATGCTCTGCTCTCTTTTACCTCAGATCAAGTTTGCAAGTTGATAGATAAAAGTAGAGTCTACCTCTGGTCATAACAGACCTACAAGAAAGGAGTACATGAGATCAACCAAGAACCTCCGGATGGGGGACAAAGGGTGAGAAGTAATGAATGAATGAAGAACAACAACATAGATGGAACGTTATGGTAAGACATAACTTCTTTATCTGATGTTGTTAATCTTCGTTCATTCCTTACTGATGGGACAGATTCCCCAGCTAACCGTATTCCTGGGTGGCCCTCATGGAAGGACATTCCTGAGCACCATGGAGCCAAAGGAAGCTCTACCTCTTGAGGCCAAGTCCAATTTGTAATGAAGAATAAAGGTATGAGGTTTGGCCCAAGTTGCAGCTGAGCATATATCACTGAGGGAATCCTTAGCATGTAAAGCTGCTGAAGTTGCCATAGATCTTGTAGAATGTGCTTTGACTCTATGAGGCAAGGTGAGATTGTTTTTGTTGTAGATAACGGTGATACAATTTCTCAACCATGAAGCCAATGTAACTTTTGATACAGGATGACCCTGTCTAGGTCCAGAAAAAGCCAGAAACGGTCTGATTTACGGGTAGATTTTGTTCTGTCCAGATAAAATTGTATTTGCCTATGAACATCCAAGGAGTGCAGGCAATATTCTCCCTTTTTAGAATGACTAGGAAAGAACACTGGGAGATCAACAGAATGGTTGATAGATCACTCTGACACCACTTTTGGTAAAAGGTAGAATTGGTTCTCAGTGATACCCTGTCCTTATGGAAGATAAGATAGGGAGGTTTGATGCATAAGGCCTGAAGTTCTGACAATCGTCTGGCTGATGTGATTGCAATCAGAAACAAAGTTTTCCAAGAGAGATATCTTACATCACAAGAGGACACAGGTTCAAAGGGTGGAGCTGTCAAAGCTTGTAGAACCAAAGCAAAATCAAAAGGTTGTACGGGTTCTCTAAAGGGAGGTTTTAGGTGGATAACCCCTTTCAAGAAAGTCTGTGTGATATAAGTGAAGAATCTTGAAAACCAATATGAAAATTTGAGATGGCAGGTAAATGTACACGGATAGTAAAGACAGACACCCCAGAGTGGAAAAGATGTGATAAGTAATCCAATACCACCAAGACCGGTGTTGACAAGGAATCTATTTGCTTATCTGCTGTCCATAGAGAGAACCTCTTCCATTTGTTAAGATAGATTAGTCTGGTGGACGATTTATGAGATGCAATAAGAATATTGTGCACAGGGGATGAAAGGTTTTCATGCCTGGCAATCATAGGAAATGAAGAAACCAAGCTGTCAGTTTCAGGGTTGATAGACTGGGGTGAATCAGACCCTGCAGATGGGAGTTCAATGTTGGTGATGGATTGAGGATCCATGGTTGATCTAGCAGGTGAGGCCAGAGGAAGGGAAACCATACTTGTCAAGGCCAATATGGAGCAATGAGGATCACTTTGCTCTTCAACTGTCATGCTTTCTTTAGAAATCAGGAGATGAGGGAAAGAGGAGGATAGGCATAAAGAAGATCCAAGGGCCAAGTGTGGACTAGAGCATCCTTGGTGACTCCCCAAGGGACGATCAGGGCAAAGTAGTTGCTGCACTTGTAGTTGGTTGGGGAGGCAAATAGGTCGCAGCAAGGCTGGCCCCAGCAGTGGAAGATTTTTGCCACTATCAGAGGATTGAGAGACCACTCATGAGGCTGTAGAATGCACCTACTCAATTTGTCCGCTATCACATTGGAACTCCCGGGAATGTGCATTGCATTCAGAAAGCGGTTATGAGCTATCGCCCATTGCAATATTCTCAAGGCCTCTCGGCATAACGGGTAAGATTGTTGCCCCCTTGTTTGTTGATGTACCAGACCACTGACATGTTGTCTGATTGGATCACAATAGTCCCTGATGGAAGAATGCAGTGAAATGCTTGCAACACTAGAAGCACCGCCCTCAGTTCCAGGATACTGATATGCAAAAGGGCCTCTGTCTCTGACCAGATGCCTTGGATGGAGTTTCCCTGACATAGCCCCCCCCACCCCATCAGTGAGGTGTCTGTGGTCACCATGGCTATTGGTAGATGGGGGGGTGAAAGGGCGAGACCATTGTTGGGGATTTCAAGATGTCCACCAGGGAAAATCTTGCTTGCATCTCTGAGTCACACTTATTTGAAAAGACAAAGGATATTTTAAAGAGTACCACTGAGTGAGAAGTAGCTATTGAAGAAGTCTCATGTGGAATCTGGCTAGGGGAACAATGGTAATTGAAGCTGCCAGTGACCCCAATAGCTGAAGTACAGATTGAGCTGGGGATTTGTGGTGACAGAGCAGTGATTGAACTTGTCTTATTCTCTGAAGTCTGTGTTCTGGAAGGGATGCTGGGCAATTTCTCATGTCCAACAGTACCCCTATGAATTCCAAAGACTGAGTTGGGGTTGTGTTGGTTTTCTCCCAGTTTATAGTAATTCCCAGGCTTTGAGCTGTTAAGCGAGTATACTGCAGGGCTTCTTCCAGTAGACGCTTGGCAGGGGCGGTAAGGAGACAGTTGTCTAGATATGGAAACCCCTGGAATCCTTGAAGTTGCAAGTGAGCGATAACCACTGCCATGAGTTTTGTGAACATTCTGGGGGCTGTAGAGAGATCGAAGGGCATGGCACAAAACTGGTGGTGACTGGCTCCTATACAGAAGTGGAGGTATCTTCTTGAGCATGTGTCCATTTTTATGTGGTAATATGCATCTTGAAGATCTACAGAGCACATCCAATCCTCTTCTTCCAGAAGAGGAAGGATAGACTGAACCATGACCATCCGAAATTTCTTTGTTTTTACAAATTTGTTTAGTGTACTGAGATCCAGAATTGATCTCCAGTCCCCTGTCTCTTTTGGCACTAAAATGAACATTGAGTAAAATCTGGATCCTATCTGGTCTGGGGGGACCGTCTGGATGACTCTTTTTTTGTAGCAGCTTTTTGATTTTGTGTGTTGCTGTTTCCCTTTTACTGGGTGAAACATCGAGTAACACTCTTGATGAGATTGGGCAAAGATGGAAGGGGATGTGATAGCCTCTGGATATAATCCATTGTACCCAAGAGTCAGTTGTTATCTTTTGCTAGGCAGCAGGGTACTAGGAGAAATGACCCCCCACCACTTCCAGAGGTGAAGAGTCGGGCAGCACTTCAGGAGCACTGATAGGGTTGGCCAGAGAAAGAATCTCTGGAACCCCAGTTTCGCCTAACCTCCTCTGCCCCAAAAGGGGTATCTTCCATTGGAGTTTCCCCCTCTGGCTCTAGTCTGGTACGGCGAAGATGTATCTCAGAAAGAACCCTGTGATTTCTTGTTCCAGATCTTTCCGCTCCTCTGATTTCTGGAATAGAATCACTGAGGAGTGGAGTGTCTGACACCAATGGCAGACAAGGTCTTGCCATCTTGTTCACACCATGCTAGCATATCTTTGACTTTAGGGCCAAAAAAAGAAGCGGCCTCTATGGGGGTATTCATGAAGGAAGCCTTAAAGGAGTCCACAAAGTCACAAAGGCACATCCAAGCATGTCATCTGGTGACTATACCTGTGCCTGCCACTCTAGCCGCCCCTTCCATTGCGTGAGAAATAAGATGCATGGAAGAGTTGGAAATGGACTCTAGGGTGGCTATCTGAGAAGCCACATTATCACGGACTTTGTCAGAAACAGCTCCTGCCAAGGTTTCAGAGAGCTGGTTGATAAGATCTTGCTGAAACCTGGTTGGGAGGGTGGCGTAATGGTTAAGGTGTTTGCCTTACAAACACAAGGTGCAGGGTTTAAGTCTCACAAGGGATAATTGGCTAGGCTTAAAATGGCTCGCAAGGGCAGTTAGCTTAGTACTAATCTATGAACCTATGAACCTATGAAATGTGCCCAAAAATTGAAAGACCTTATGGCAAAGGTCTATGAAACAAACACACGCTTCCCTAACCTGTCAATCACCTGGGACTCCTTGTTGGGCTGATGGACAATTTGGCTCTCTTTTGCCAAATCCTTCTTAGTAGCAGCTACCACCACCGCTATGTCTATTGGGAGACCCCATGACCAGTGGGGGTGCTCCGCAGGGGGTGATAATCTCTTGTCTAGGTTCTTAGTTATTGCTTCCATGGTATCAGGAGCCTTCCATGCGCGCTGCATGATGAGCTGGATGAGCTCATCGGCAGGTGGGGTGACCCAGGAGGTAGGGGGCAAGGCAGGAAAAGCTTGCAGGAATAGGGATTCCTCAGAGGAAGGATTAGACGGCTTCCAGTCACCCCTCTGTCTAAATATCTCGAGGATGTCACCAAAGGACACCTATCAGAGGGTGACAGTGGGGACCCTTCCCCGTCATCAAAATCCATATCTTCTGTCAATGTGCTTCCTCTTGCATGATGCTTTGTGGGGCACTTCCTCAGTGGGAGGTTCTTGGGAAGACTGCAAAGAGAGGGTCTCCTGAGGAGGAGAGACCTGAAGCTCCTGTGCCCGGTGTTCGGGAGTTGAAGCTTGTGGCAGTTGTGGCACAGAGCGGGGAGAGGACTCCGACAAATGAGCTTTGCCAATGGAGGCAAGTGCCCTCATCATGGCCTGAAAGGGTGGCCTGCCCGAGGAGGGATGGGAGCCCATAACCAAGCACGACAACCTTGGAACTGGGGTCAAACCCCACCCCGATGAATATGACCCCAGACCAGGAGTCTCAAGAGGACCGTGAACTGTAAGGGAGAGAGCATCTCTGGAAGGTGCTATAGAAAAAATTGACGTGGAGCCAGGAATGCCCTACACAATGGCACAGCCACTGGCCTGAGAAGAGCCTGATGCCCAGTGCACTAAGGGCCACAAGGATGACTCTGGTTCCAAAGTGAGATCCACTATTGGAGTCAGAGGGAGGGAAGCTGCTGTTGGAGTAATAGGCTTCGAGACTTGAGTAGAAGTCGAAGGAGGAGTATACATTGGGGTTTAAGGCAAAATACGCTCACCTGAATGAGGGAATGTGGACTTCGATGGTTGAGAGAGACCTCTGGCAACAAGCAACTGGTCAACAAACCACAACACATCCTGCTCAGAAAGACTCTTGGTTGACCTCATGGAGAAGGCTGATGGAGATTTTGTCCTTTCCAGGAAAGAACTATACTGACTGCTTTCAAAAGGATCCAATGAAGGGGAATATTTGGTCCTTGCTAGTTCAATAGGTGCAGAGCTCAGAGCCAAGGAAGTCTACACCGAAGAAAATGGTGTGGAAAGGTCTGCACCGAAGATGTCAGCACCATGGTAGTTGAATGTGTCTGCACCATAAATGCAAAGGTCTGCCCCGAAGGGTACGGTGCCATAGTAGAAAGTGTCTGCACTGGCAAAAAGGACGGTGCTGAAAAGGACTGCACTGAAATACATGTCGGTGCAGAAAAAGACTGTGCTGTGGAGTACAGAAGATTCATACTTGGAGCTGAAGGTGACTGTACCAATGGTGCCAAAGGGGACTGAACCTGTATTGACGGTGCCGTTAGGGGTTGCGACAGAACTGTCAGAGCCATAGTTGCCTGCACCAGAAACTCCAGTACCGATATCAATAAAGGAGGCATGGCTGTAGTCAGGATAATTTGAGGCGGTGCCAAGCCTGGAGCTGACAGGGTCACAGGTGGCAGAGCCGGAGTAGTAATCAATTTCACCTTCTTGTGAGTCGACTCCCTATGATCTCCAGAGGGAGAAGAAGGGAGTGACTTTGATGAAGAACAGGAAGAATGCCTCTTGTGGGGTTAAACAGGAGGGGGTGAGCCCTCAGACCCAGAAATAGCCTCAGAGAAAGGAGACTTGAGGAGACCTTCCAAAATTAACTTCTTCTTCCTCTAGTTGAGAGTCCTGGTAGAGAAGTTTTTACAGATCCCACACGGAGGATCTACAGTCAAGTGGGAGACATTAAGACAGTAGATACATAAGTCATGGCCATCGGAAAGCAGTAACTTACTGCTGGAATCCTTGCACTGTTTGAAACCAATGGAACTTTTCTTATCCGACGTAGGTGTTGTGGAGAAGCACAGTAGCAAAAGGAAGAAAAACGGCTACCCAAGAAAAGGGTAAAAAGAGAAAAGGAAGGATTACCAATGATGGTAATGGAGAATTACCACAAGGTAAGAAAAAAGAGGGTAATAAAGGGAAAAGACTAAAGGGAGAGAGTCTAAAGTGTGTGATAGGGTAGGAAAATATTAGAATAAACGTTTGAGAAAATTTTAGAGTAATAATATATAAACTGTCAAAAAATTAGACACTTAGCTGAGAGAGAGAGGCTTGACATGGCTGTTCAGCAATGCCGCAAATGAGATCTGAGGTAACAGGGAGCATTCTGGGTAGGACCTTGGCTCAAGAGTTTTTGGTTGAAGAGAGCTTGATATTGGCCAGCTCAGTTCCAAAGACAGAACCGATAATCCATCAGTAAGTAATGAATGAAGTTTAACAACATCAGATCATTCAGTTCTGATACATTTCTAACACAAGCATCTTATATGAATCATGTTGATATTCACAAATGATATATAATTATTTACAAATTCCAGCTAGCTCAATTGGCAGTATCTTCTTTCATCACACACATAGTGAACACTGTGTGGTAACCTTTATGAATCTGTCCTCAAGTCCATTACTGGTGCACTTTTCTTTAGGCATCCCACTATCTTCTTGGCTTCCCAGCAGTCTTTGTGCATTGTTTGGCTGCTTCATTTCACCAGTCTGATTACTTTGGTCTATTTTGTGCTGGCTGTTAGGAGTTCCCTTTCATTCTTTAATCCTTCCTGGTGCTTTTTTTCTGTCTCAAATATTTCATTTGGTAGTGGTGTTAATCTTTAACAGTGCTTAAGGTGTTCAGGGCCATATGTAGAAACTCTTCTCTGAGACTTTCTCTTTATTAAAAACCTCCTGAGATAGCCTAGATCTGGAGCTTCATATTATTACAGACAAACTTCCCTTCTGTCTTTTTCTTTGGGTTTACTATTCAATATACCATATATTACAGTAGACAGGCCTACACTTTTGTTTACCTATTTTTTATCTTACTGGCAAAAATCTCCAGTAAAAGCAATCTTGGCAATTCCATATAAACACAGCAGCTGCATTACAGAAATGGCAGAATGTATTTTTCTTTCTCTTGAATGGCATTCACATTCTCACCTTGCTTTTTTAATAATACATCAATAAAATCAGCAAATGTTAAAATAATAACTAGTTTCACTGCATAAGTTGCTGTTTCAAGCTTATATATTCATACTTGTATTAATGTAAAGACTAAGCCTGATATTCAAAGAGATAAACTGCACAGTAGTGCAATATATTAATTACATATCTAAATCAAGACAGGTAGTACTTTTGTACAGGTAGCTGCACTGTCATCTTCAAAGATGTGCAGTGCAATAAATACACAAACTGGCCTATTCATACAATTAAACAAAAGGCACAATTCATGAAGTAGATGCATGTCACCTCACATGAATCTTGCATGACCTGAAAACAGTACCTTATACACTGCTGCATCTTGGAATAAAGCAATATGTACATACACACAAACACACACACACACACACACACACACACACACACACACATATATATATATATATATATATATATATATATATATATATATATACATACATATATATAGGTCTAGTTTACATGGTCGACATTTCACAAAGTCGTCTTTCATATGGCCGAGACCATATGATCGACTTTCAGAATGCCGACTATGTAAAGTAAACATAAACACACAACAAACACTTACTTTAAACTGTTATCAGGGGGGCTCTGCTCCCCAGACCCCCTGTAACTTAAATATACCAACTCTGAGATCGCACTACAATGCGGAAGTGGGAAATTTTCCCATTCCGCACTGTGTGGAGATAGCGGTTTCCCATGGTCGGCTTTTCAAAAGTTGATCATATAGTTTCGGTCATATGAAAGTCGACTTTATGAAAAGTCGACCATGTGAAGGGGACCCATATATATATATATATATATATATATATATATATATATATATATATATATATATATATATATATATATATATATATATATGTACACACACGCACAGGATAAACATGCTAATGCGTCATTATGCAGGATGGTACAAAGCAAGGCCTAAGTATACATATCTGTTCACATACATGGGTACTTTCAGATGCACAAAAGAGGACAAAGGTGGTGTATAGTAAAGTAGAAAAAAGGAAAAAGCAGTATGCAGAAGGACGTACAGAAGAAAAGATATAATGTGCAGGAGGGAAGTTAGGGTATCAATTTGTATTGTGGGGACTGAGTCCCATTTTCTTTAAATACAGAAAAGGAAATAGCAGAAGGATAATGAGAAAAGAAGGAACACAAAGGACACACACACACACACACACACACACGACAATAGAAAGAAATGGGTAACTGTGCACATGCTATGATGGAATGGAAAAAATGAACAGAATGCTGGTACGTGGTGAGACAATTGGTTGGACAATGCAACATAGACACTATGGGGCTTGACACAAAATGAATGAGGTATATACTAGGCTAAAAATAAGTTGAGGTCTGACAATCAGGCCCAGAAGGGCACTACTGACAATTAGCATTAGCCTGAGGATCAGAGCAGGCAGGGATATGCGCCACACTCTCCTATGGTGGCCTAATAGTAAAGATGAGCCTGTGAGTCTGCAATTTGATCCAGACAACTTTCTATTTTGTGCAACAAGAAGATATCCAGATGCAGAGGAATAGTTTTGTATTCCCCGGCCTCTGGATATCTTCTTGTTACATAACTTACTTTGGATTTAATCCAGGTTCCACTACACATTTATTGGATACACCTTTCTATTTTGACCATGCACACTGGTAGCCCCAGCCTACACCTCATTCTCAAGTCAGGGTTAGGCCACCTACCTTGAGCAATGATGCTGTACTACCTATCAGTGAGGGACTGATCCCCTTTTGATGAGGTATTCCCATCCTCATCTTCCTCTGAAGCAATAGCTTCAACTGTCCTAATAAGTATGTGGTCATCTGTATATGCAGGGAGGACACAATGGAAAAATTGCCAACAGAGGACGTTTCCTGACATGGAATGGATATTCATAATACATACAGTAACACAGGTCAACATTTTTCAGTAGAACTAACCCTGCCTGTCATTAATCTCTCCGGAGTTGCAGCTCAGTTGATTAAGCACTGGTCTGGTCAAGTGCAGACTTTGCTGCATGATCTGTTGAATGTTTCTGTAATTGTGCAATGCCACCGTCATTTCAAATGCTGTCAGTTATAGCAAAACTGTGTGTTTCACTTTGGTTGTGGTTGTGCAACCATAAAGTTGCTGAATTTAAGTAAGGGGGTGCAGAAGTAAAAACCCACATTAGAGGATGAGGAGCTAAAGTCCCCATGAAAACAAATGGCAGAAAGTTTGGTAGCTTGTTTTTTATTTTATTTTTTATTGCAGCAGAGGCATTGAAAAGAATGCTATGAACTTCCTCTTCTTGTTTGCATATTGCAGTTAGCAGTAACTATGTGGCTCCTTACTGAAATGTTGATACTCAGAATGTTGAGTCCTGTATTCTCAAAAAAAAATATATAAGAAAATGAAGAATATCAAACATCACTTTTCTCCTTTAAACCTGTTTTTTTTTTCTTTTTGCCAGAGCAATCCTATGTACCCCCATTAAAGTTATATTTACCATCTCAGAGATCATCATACTTCAGAGAAAAGGGAATGTTCAGAGAAGTGACCATCTCAGGCTTAGTATATTTAAGTCTAGATTTTTGGTCACTCAGTCTCCCCATTCCTGGAATCAGCATTGTGGGTCTTGGCAATTCAAATGAATTAACTTTACTAGATACTTACTGTTTTGTGATAATCTGAAGATTAATACATTAGGGAGGTAAAGCCAGCTTCATGATTTATAGGGATAAAGCCGTGACTATGGTCCATGTTCAGTGAGTGACTCAGCTTCCTGTAGAAGCTCAATGGGGAGGAAGGGAGTGAGCAGCTTCTGCTGGCTTGCCCATCCTGGAGGTGTTGGGAAGTGGTTAGGTGTTACTCTGTGGAGTTCAAGCCTACTGAACCCTCACTGCTTGAGTGCATTTGTGCTCATAAAGTGAGGGGAAAGCTCAGAAGACTCGTTAAGGGGAATAAGGGGGAAAAGGAGTGATATCTAAGGGGGAGGGTAGGCTGCTCCCTATGAACAGCAAGGTGGGCCACTACTACCACTTAATTCTCAGCAAGAAAAGTAGGCCCAATTGGTATTCCTGGGAAGGAACAAATGGAATGTGAGGCTCTAGTGTAGCCTGAGAATGTCCACCTCCTGTCCCTCCAGAATGAATGGGCCATATAGGGGCAGGTAAAGGAGCCATTGGGCAAGCTCCTGTGTGGAGCAGAAAAATAATAATAATAAAATTAAATAAGGAGATACTCTACAAGTATATATGTCTCACTCTGTAGGCATGTTTCTCTCTGTACCACCCTGATATATGTCTCACTCTGTAGGCGTGTTTCTCTGTGTACCGCCCTGATATATGTCTCACTCTGTAGGTGTGTTTCTCTCTGTACCACCCTGATATATGTCTTACTCTGTAGGCGTGTTTCTCTGTGTACCACCCTGATATATGTCTCAGTCTGCAGGCGTGTTTCTCTCTGTACCACCCTGATATATGTCTCACTCTGTAGGCGTTTCTCTCTGTACCACCCTGATATATGTCTTACTCTGTAGGTGTGTTTCTCTGTGTACCGCCCTGATATATGTCTCACTCTGTAGGCGTGTTTCTCTCTGTACCACCCTGATATATGTCTCACTCTGTAGGTGTGTTTCTGTACCACCCTGATATATGTCTCACTCTGTAGGCGTTTCTCTCTGTACCACCCTGATATATGTCTCACTCTGTAGGCGTGTTTCTCTCTGTACCACCCTGATATATGTCTTACTCTGTAGGCGTGTTTCTCTGTGTACCACCCTGATATATGTCTCACTCTGCAGGCGTGTTTCTCTCTGTACCACCCTGATATATGTCTCACTCTGTAGGCGTTTCTCTCTGTACCACCCTGATATATGTCTCACTCTGTAGGCGTTTCTCTCTCTACCACCCTGATATATGTCTCACTCTGTAGGCGTGTTTCTCTCTGTACCACCCTGATATATGTCTCACTCTGTAGGCGTTTCTCTCTGTACCACCCTGATATATGTCTCACTCTGTAGGCGTTTCTCTCTGTACCACCCTGATATATGTCTCACTCTGTAGGCATGTTTCTCTCTCTGTACCACCCTGATATATGTCTCAATCTGTAGGCATTTCTCTCTGTACCACCCTGATATATGTCTCACTCTGTAGGCGTGTTTCTCTCTGTACCACCCTGATATATGTCTCACTCTGTAGGCGTTTCTCTCTGTACCACCCTGATATATGTCTCACTCTGTAGGCATGTTTCTCTCTGTGCCACCCTGATATATGTCTCACTCTGTAGGCGTGTTTCTCTCTGTACCACCCTGATATATGTCTCACTCTGTAGGCGTTTCTCTCTGTACCACCCTGATATATGTCTCACTCTGTAGGCGTGTTTCTCTGTGTACCACCCTGATATATGTCTCACTCTGTAGGCGTGTTTCTCTCTGTACCACCCTGATATATGTCTCACTCTGTAGGCGTGTTTCTCTCTGTACCACCCTGATATATGTCTCACTCTGTACGCGTGTTTCTCTCTGTACCACCCTGATATATGTCTCACTCTGTAGACGTGTTTCTCTCTGTACCACCCTGATATATGTCTCACTCTGTAGGCGTGTTTCTCTCTGTACCACCCTGATATATGTCTCACTCTGTAGGCATGTTTCTCTCTGTACCACCCTGATATATGTCTCACTCTGTAGACGTGTTTCTCTCTGTACCACCCTGATATATGTCTCACTCTGTAGGCGTGTTTCTCTCTGTACCACCCTGATATATGTCTCACTCTGTAGGCATGTTTCTCTCTGTACCACCCTGATATATGTCTCAGTCTTTGTCTGTATTTATCTCATTATCCATCATTTTTTCTCTTTTATGTTGTATAACACAACTGTGAAATACAATATTATGACAATGAAACAATAGTATTTCAAAGCCTCATTTTATAATTTTCATACAGTTGATACAAATCATTGTTTTCCATGCCTTTATTAATGTCAGCATAATCATTTTGAATAATATGTTATATGCCACTGGGCTAATTGTCTGATATCATTATAAGCAATTCATATTGATATTAAAATATATACAAAATGTATTAGTCATATGCATGTGAAAGGTAACTTCATATATAAGATTTAGTTAAACAATGTACATCGTGTCAGTCCTTAGTGACATAAGCCTAAAATACCTAAAGCAGTTAAAACATGACTGATATAAGGCTGATGGGAACAGCATTACTTTTCTGTGAACTAAAATGTCAAGGTGAGATCTACAGAATGCTGCCGTGGACAAGCAAATGAAAATATGAGATCCATCTCTCAACAACAAGCTACAGATATTAAAAAATTCTGATAAAATCTGTATACTGCATTATTTATTGTACAGGGTACATGTCAAAAACTAAAATACTCTCTTATTTACAACAGATGCTGTTACTGTCTGCAAACAAAGTGTTTGAAGAGCTTACCGACATTGAACGGCAGTTTCACAAAGCACTATATACCATACGTACTTACCTGAACTGTGAAAGATACTCAGTTGGATTACTGGACATGACAAAAGAAAAGGTTATTGTTCAATTATTTTATACAATAATCTGTTCACTGTCTGATAGCAACAAAACATTCAAATTGTTTATGTATATTTAATTTTTTAAGTCATTTTTATCATGATAGTTAATTAAGCCATTGTATATTTCCAGACAAATCAAGGGATTCATTTGATGGTAATATTTCATTATGATACAGCATTTTTGTGAGGCTTGTTTTTTGTGACCCCAACTGACCATGAGGGCAATCTGTGAAAAATGTTTTACCAAGTTTCTCATAAGTCCCATGCAGTAGGTTTCACCCTTTGCTCCCCATTAACTCCAAAGTCACAAAACTTTAATAAGGCAAATTAGAAATATATTCATGAATTGCCCATTTGGTCAACTAGTGTCAGTCAAATGGATACCATGGTATACCTCAACATTAGAACACATGAAAACCATCTGTCAGATAGAAATACTAACATTAACAGTGAAAAAAGAACTTTTATATAACTTATTTTGTAAAGTGGTTATAAAATAGTTCTGTTCCTTCACCTTAAGGTCCCACATTATTAAAGAAATTACCTGAATTAGATAAACAGCAGGTGGAATCTACATGCTTATGAGTTTTACTATACATAACTGTGATCTGCTGTGTATTCTAACTACAGAAATAGGAAAGCTAGTGTGAACTCACTGACCTGTCACTGCCTGAAAGGTATAATTATTTCATAGAACAAATGTCAAGTTCAGTAATGCAATTTCTCAGCTTTGATTTTTTTTTTGGTGGCTGCTGTGATTCAGTGGCCAGAATATGACCTGTCCCAGGAGTGACGAATAAGACTTTACAATGATGTAACAAGTACATCATTATTTATTGACACTGACATTTGATTGCTGGAAAGTATGACTGGGTAGGTGTCCATTTTCAGCAGAGTCCCAGGGAGAAAAGCTCCAAAGTATTACAAAACATTTCAAAATCTTCAAAAATAATACAAACACATCTACAGTTTAAATAATTATACCAAATTAGACATAATGTGAAAATATTGGTTAATAGATAGAACTTATTACATGACAATGATTTAATATTTAGAGAAAATGTATCCAGTTTATAGAAAAATAAAGGTAAGTTAATATAATTCATATAGGAATTGCAATATGAAGTGAGAGAAACAAAAAACAGGATTATGGCATATTGAGAAAGAGAGTCAGGGGCGAGAAACTGATTGAAGTAAGGAAGTGAGTGAAGAAGAGAGAGTAAGGAGATATAAGGTATGAATAGGTACTTGTTCATATTTAGGGATATAGTTTATTCTGGGGTTGAGCAAGAACAGAGCCAGATTTTGACTTGGAAGTCTTTCAGAATGGTTTAAAAGGAGGGAAACAGAGAAGGAGTTTCAGGCCTTAGTAACATGGTATGAGTACAGACCCATGCCCAGCAGATCTGATAGGTTTGCGAACAGAGGTGAACTTTAGTCTTTCGATCACAATAACCGATTGAAAACATAGTTGCATACAATGGTATTTAGTGCTGGGCAAGCAGATGAATGCGGGATAATTTTATAGGTGTAGTGCTATAGTGGGTTCTGATAGTGGTATTTGTTGCAAATTTAGCCACTTTATTACAGCATTAATCAAGTTTTGATTTTTGTGATGCCTGAAGGTTATTAAGGATGGGAGCACCATAAAGTAGTAAAGGGAGGAGGTACGTAGCAGCAAGTGTAGTTTTATTTGTATTAGTGAGAACGTTTTTGGCTCTGTAAAGCATCACTAGTTATTGTGAGTTTTTTAATTTAAGGTTATAGGTTCATAGGTGTTTACTAGGTTAATGACCACAAGGGCCTTTTTAAGCCTAGCCATGCATCCGAAATCTCTGAGAAGTTCTGATAACCTTGATAAGTTATAATCTATTATCATCTCTAATAATTTGCTATGAGAAGTGACTTCAATGGTTGTAGTATTATGAGAGAGAATTTTACATTTGTTTTTCTAATGAGAGAAGGTTTTGGGTAAAAAATAAAATAGCTTTTTGGGGGGATGATCATGAATTGTGAGTAAGAAAAGTCATATTTCAGTGGTTGTTAAAGCTTCTCAAGTAATTCTTTGGAGATGTGCCATGTTGTCAAAAGTGCTTATGAGTGTGGAGTCATCTGCATATTGCATTAAGTTGGCCTGTTGTGTGGATGTCTGGAGGGTGTTGAAGTAAATATCGATATGTGGTTGTGACAGAGTTGGAAAGATGGTGGGAGCTATTAATGAGTCATACTGGGATGAGAGAAGGCTCAGTAGGGGGAGAAGAATAGAGGATAAGCTGAAGAACAGCATGATTATGTAAAGTGATTTGTATTTTAATGATGGCAGACAGTGGGGAAGTACAAATCAAGAAGGAAGTAAAAAGTTGCAGGGTTTTACAATATTTGGTGGTGGTGGAGTCTGAAAGCGGGTAGAAGGTAGGAAGGAAGTATTTTCTATGACGGAAAAGAGATAGGCTGTTCTGGTATCTTCTCTTCTGTTTCTGATATGCAACAAATGGAGGGGTTTTAAAGGGTAGAATATGATGATACAGAAGATAGAAATTAGTGAGAGTTTATTTGGGGAAAGTAGAACTTGAAATATAGAATAATAGATAGGCACTTTTGGTGAGGGGTCTGAGTATGAATGGATATAGTGCAAAGCATATGGGAGGGAGAACGGTTGTTGGAAATGATAATAAATGCTAGATGGAAGTTGGGAAATAGGAAAATTGAAACAGGAGTTTATATAATAGTTATAAAGTTATTTGGGGAGGGTAAGGGAATGAGGGTCACAGGTGAAATATGTATGTGAGAAGTATAATGGTAGAATAAGAGGGGTGGGAATTGGGGTAGGGTAGAGAAGGGAAGCAAAGTCAGGTGTAGATAGGCTGAGATTAGCGAGCTTCCCACATTCAGGGCAATTAAAATAGGCAACAATCTTTTTTTAGCCAGTACAAAGCAACTAACAAAGAGGTACAAAGAAAAGCAGGTTTTCTTTCATATTCAGAATGCAGAAATTAGGAAGCTGGGGAGACTAACCAAATGGCAAGTTGTGAGTATAGGGTGATTCTGTAAAATAAACTACTTGGGTATGTGTACAACATATCATATCAGACTCCTAATAAACAAAGGCAACTTATTATACATTCAAGTCATGTATGTCAAGAAATTCCAGTCAAGATCACAGGAAAAAGTAAAGCTACTCATGAGATCATAGAAAGTGAGTCATGTTCAGACAGCCTAAATGATAATTCTTTACAGTGCATGGAGCTTTCATTTTCTGATACTGAGTTATCTTATTCAAGGTGGCAGGGGAGCAGAGTCTATTCCTGCCCTCAGTGATATAAAGCAAAGAAAAAATCCTGGATAAGATACTAGTTTGTAAACATAGTTTGTATCAGGACACACGCACACAAACACAAACACACACATACACACACACACACACACACACATATATTTTATATATATATATATATATATATATATATATATATATATATATATATATATATATAGACAGTTTAGAGATTCATTAGTTCCTTAGCTGGCACATCGGCACATCTTTGGGATTTGAGTGAAAGATGGAGACATCAGCAAAATGTATGCAAACCCAAAGAAGACATGGAGATTTTGTACCAAAACTCCCTGGACAGTAACGGAATTGAGGAGCCAATCACTGTGAGGCATCACCACAAACCATTATATCTGTTTGCCATCTACACAAATACTATGCCGTTACTAAGTATTAAAAGTAAAAAGGAAATCTTGCAGTTTGAGTTCCATAGTTTAAAATTTTGACTAGAACTCTATAGCTTTCTTTGAGTAACTATAAAATAATGCCTTAAGCCTAATAATGAATAATCTTGCTCAAACATGCATTTCATAATTATACACATTGCTTAGACACACACACACACACACACACACACACACACACACACATATATATATATATATATATATATATATATATATATATATATATATATATACAGGTCCACTTCTAAATCTTGAAAGCTCATAATCTTGAAGCTCAAAATACTGAGTCTAAAGTCTTGAAAGTTCAAAATACTGAAAACTCAAAATACTGAATTTCATAATATCGGAAAAACTACAGGATACTAACACTTATTATACTCCACCAGAAGTACATAGAGAAACTAATGAAAGACAAAGCATATTAGTTTATTTCAACTATTACCAACTAGGTTACATTAGTCTGAATCCAGAGCTTATCAAAACAATCCTATCTTGGTTTGTGATTTATTGATCTTTACTGTTAAAAAGAAGTGCAACTGCAAGTGAGAGTGAGAAGAAGCTACTTTGCACGATGTAAAGGAATGACAGCTTTTGTCTGAACTTTCAGAATGTGTACAGTTAGAACAACAACTTTACTGTATTTACTTTAGTATTTAGTTGTATATTGCTTGCGTGATTGTTCTCATAGAAGTTGATTTAAGTTTTCTTTGAATTTTGTGGTTACTGATTTTGATTATTTGTTTCTTTTATTTTTTTTATTCTTTTGAAGCTGAATATGGATTCCTTAAATGAGTATACACTTAATGAGTTGCTAATGCACAAATATCTCATACAGTGTAATAAATGCTAGGGATATTTAAAGGTAACAATTGATAACACTGGTGATCTGTGTTCCTCGTGTCAAAAGATGAATGATTTGCTTACCATTATTAGAAATCAGTCTAGACTTGATAATGATTGCACTTGTATAATTGGCATGGCTAGCAGAACTGTTGTTACATATATTAATGACTGGACTGGTGAGATAAATAATGTTAGGTAAAGAGCAAATAGAACAGAATTAGGAAATGATGTCTATTGTCTGAAAAGATCATTCAGCCCCCATGAAACAAGATGATGCCCCTGACAACTCTGGAATTCTGGATGCAAGTATTCAGCAATCTGAGGATTCAGAGTGTTTAGAAGGAAACAAAAATAAAGAAAAGAAGCTGTTCACAACAAATAACAAGGAAGAAAAAGAAACTGATAAATGTTTGCAAAGTAATGAGAATACATACTAAAATAGATATTGCTTTGTTATGTAACAGACACGTTACAGGGAGTGATAATATTTTTCTATAAGAAAACCTTCAGTCTACAGTAAAAGGCATCAATTTTCTAAAAGAGAAGGTAGAAAAAACAGGCAAAGGGCAGGTAAAAAGGAAGAAATCAAAATTTAACATGGAAAGATTGAAGAACATTACTGTAAAAAAAAAGAAAAAAGAAGAGAACAACAAATGTTGGCTACATGGCTCAAGTGTGGATGTACAAGGCCAGCTGGATGAGAACTGCATGCTTGCAAATTTAATATGCAATGAAAATACTGGGATTAATAAGACTAATGGTGATGAAGATCATTCTTTTGTAACAATTGACAGAGGTGATATTATTATAATAGAAGTTGAAGACTTCAGATCTGGTCAGAAAATATATTCTTGCAATTGGGATTCAATTATTAGAGGAACTAATACTTATATTTGTATAGAAAATAATGAACCTTGAATAGTGTTAAGCTTGCCAGGTTCAAAAATAGAAGATGTGAGAAAAGCTGTCGAAGGCCTTCATGTAAGGAAGTACAGATCTGTTTTTATTCATGTCGGTACAAATGATGTCATCCGCAAGGACTCTCTGATTGCTGGTAGGGAACTTACAGCCATCTTAGATAGTCTAGCTTGTACTAGTGTTAGGACATATTTTTCACAAATCACATACAGAAAGGATAGGCAGGTAACCATGAAGGAAAAGATTTTTTGAGTGGAAAAAATGTCCCGTTTCTAAGAAAAGGAAATGTGTAGAGCATTCAAGGCTAGTTTTGGGTACACGTGTTCAGACAGGATGGCATGCATTTGTCATGATAAGGGCAGAGAATTTTTGCAGCAAATATTTTGCAACATTTGACAAACACTAGGCAGGATTTTTGCCTGGTTGAAAATTCAGCAGTTCATAGATAGCAACATTTGATGCCTCGCTGATGGTTGTTAATGCTAGGAACATTAATAATAAAGTTTTTTATTGGAAAATTTGCTACATTCCCACAAGATTGATGTTGTTAGTGCTTGTGAAACATGGTTAAAGAACAATGACTGGAAACCAGTTCTGTCAGGATATAAATGTTTTTACTGTAGCAGACATCCTAACAAAAAGTCAGGTGGAGGTGTTATTATAGGGATTAAAGATACTTATGAGATCTGTGATTATTACATGTTCAATGAGAACAAACCGATACTACAGACTGTGTAATGGTGACAATAAAGACAACCCTGGAATACATCAACTGGTGGAGTGCATAAACCACCAAAGTTAAGTGCTGATAACCTAGAGGAATTCATATATATCTTGTATGAAACACAGGAGGGAAGAATAATATTAGCCCGGAACTTAAACTTACCAGAAACAGACTGGAATAATATTGATTCAACAACATTAGTAAGGTAATTATTCACAATGTATGTTCAGGAACAACAATTTCTTTAGACTGTAAAAATAACCTGCCAGGGAACAGAACATACTAGAGATTGTTTGTTTTCCTAAATAAATTACTGATGTGTTGTTGTCCTATCTCGCCTTCTTTCTTCACTGGCTGGGTTCAGAACCAATCCTCGGTTCCAACTTGGCCGTATACAAAAGCTCGAGGTCTCCCACTAGCTTGTGGCCATCATGCTCTAGTAAGTATCCTCAGATCTCGTTTGCCACTAAACAAATCGGGTGCTTCCATATTGGCTCTGGCTAAGTGGGAAAATTTTTTATTCATTATTAAAAATTTTTCTTCTTCTTTCTTATTGTAAACTTAGCAATTAGTGTTTATTACCATTTCAGTTAGTTTTAGAAAGCTCATTGTTGTGTTTTTTGCTTCTGGCCATCATTTTACTACTAGGCATTTGTTTCCTTCCCTATCCTGGGTTAAATTCTATCCTTCAAGCCCGTTTTTAGTTAGAGGGCTTCCTGCTGCTTTTTTTGTTGATATACAAGTTTGTTAGTTAATTATTGTTCCATTTTAAAAGCACCAGCTCGTTTAAGTTAGAGGGCTGCTGCTGCCCATTTGAATTAGAGGGCTACCTTATTTCTTCCCTTTCCCTTATCACTAGGCAGCTTCATTTAAATTAGAGAACTGCCACCCCCCCCTTCTGTCTTGATTGTTAACGTTGTTTTTTCCTGTTGTTAAAAAAACAAACAAAAAAAATATTTATATATATATATATATATATATATATATATATATATATATATATATATTATATTATTGTAGTGATATCTGAATTTTTGACTAGCTAGACTATCAAGTTTGTTGTTGTTGTTATTCTGGTCCTTTTTGTGGTTGACTGTGATTTTTGAATATGTCTAAGGAACATAAGGAAACCAAGCCTTCTGGCTTCAAAAAATGTCGAAAGTGTAGCCAAAAGATGTCTGTAACAGATGCTCACACTTGTGTGTACTGCCTGGTAGCAATGCATATACAGGAGTCATGTTCCATCTGCCATTCTTTCAGCTCGAGAGTACTACTTGCGAGAAAAAATAAATTGATAGTAAGAGGTTTACTGAAGTCCCCCTTCACTGAAGCACTGGAGGAAGGTCTGGGCACTTCAAAATCAGTAAACTCTCCATCCTCAAAATCAAACAAATCTGGAAAAAGATGATCTCTCTCTTCGGGGCAATTGGAGCCAGCAAAAAAATTGAGTAAAGTGGTATCTCCGGATCCAAAAACTGCTTGGCCTGGAAAATCCCCTTCATCAGCACCTGCTGTAACAATGGAGTTTGAACTATGGAGCAGGTCCCCAGAATTGTGGATCCAGTTATGCCAGTTGGTTCTAAGGTCCCCTATACTGCAAACAGCTAGATCTCTTGCTCCCTTCTCTCAGTCCTCCAGGAGTCTTTCAGATGATGATGTGGATTGGGTGGTGCATAGACTTTTAAGGACACCAGCACTGGCCAAACTCCTTTCAGTTCCAACCAGAAGACTAACCCTTTGACATCAATTCCTCCTTGGAGCTGACCTGGGACTTTGGAGCAAGAATGCCTGGAACCGATTGTAGTGGAACCGTCGATGCCAAGCCCTGTCCTGGAATCTTGAGGCCCGACATCTGCTCCAACATCCTCAGTTTTGTCTGAACTTGAAGAGTCTAGGAGCCGATGCTCTTCGTTCAGGACCAGGGAGGAGAGTCAGACTGGATGGCTGTCAAATCCAAATTTGCCTCTTGGAGCTTCGGCGCAGGTGCGCTCGGTTCCTACATTGGCCTCAGAGCCTACCCTCCTGGTCCCGGGGATGCCTTCTGGTTCTTCAGAGCTGGGTTTTCCTTGTATCAGGGGTGGGGGGCTTTTGAGGTGAGGAGGAGAGTGCTGTCTCCTCAGGGTCCTGTCATTCTTCCCACTAAAGCACCTGTGTCTTTCTCAGCACCACACAGTCCACATACATGTGGAGACCCTAGGCCTCAGGATACCACACTGGGTGAACCCATCTCTTCTGAAACCTCTCCTGAATACCCTTCTGAGAAGGCCCCTCATAAGAGAATTTGCAAGAAGAATCATTTAGACTCTCCAGAGGAGTCAGTCACTTCTGATACAGACCTTGATGAGTCAGAAGGGTCACCACAGTCGCCCTCTGAGGATGTCTCCTTTGCAAACATCATGGAAATTCTTAAGCAGAGAGGCAGCTGGAAGCCCATCAACCCTTCTGAGGAGGAGACTGTATACCTGAAAGTCTTTGGGTCTCACCCTTCTACCACTTGGCTGTCTCTGCCTTTCAACAGGCTTATGGAATTAGTTAGTCAAAAGGCATGGGAGTCTCCAGACACAGTGGAACCTGTTCCTTGGAGGCCAAAAAAGTTTATTACTGTGCCATCAGACAAGGATTTCCTTACCAAAGGTGTTCCAGTAGATGCTATGGTGGTGGCGGCAGCCACCAATAGGGAGCTTTCAGAGACATTCTCATCTGTCCCTCCGCCGAACAAGGAGTCTCATACAATGGACAGATATGGAAAGCAGATGTTCTCTTCAGCTACTTTTGCACTTAGATTGCTGAATTATCTGATGCACTTTACTAGGCTACAAAGAGATCTCCTGAAGGAGCTAGGAGATACTCTCTAAGATTCAGTAGCTGCAAGGGTATCAGATAAGTTTCCCTCTCAGCTCTCCACCTTAAATTCCATAGTTAACTCCTCCATGAGACTCATTTCTTATACAGTAAATGGAGCAAGTAGAGCAGTGGGTTTAGGAATTTCCCTAAGGAGACATTCCTGGATGCATCTGTGTGACTTTGCAGAACCTTTTAAATCTTCCTTTTTTAATGCTCCCTTCGATGGCTCATCCTTGCTCAGGCTGAAAGTCAAGGACACACTTACCAGGTGTGAGCAAGAAGGAAAAACTCTCTCTGCCATAGGGGTCCACTTTTCTCTACCTTCTAGATCTTACCTAAAAGGTCAAAAGAGAGGAAAATGTGGTTCCGAAAATCCCAGAGAGCTATTCAAAACACATTTGGTGATTCTTCCCCCAGGGGCAGAGGGGAAAGCAGTAATGGGCAACACTGCATACCTTTACCATGCATTACAAAGTGGATTTGGCCTCAAGGAGGGTCCACTGTTCTGAAGAACATTCTCATGTGAGCCACCCAAGAAACATGGTGCTGTCCCAAACAGTGAAGAATGAAGGGGAGAGAGGATAACAACACATAAAGAAGTTATGTACTCACCATAACATTCCATGTGTGTTGTTCGTCTTACCTTCATTCTTACATCCCACCCTCCTGCCCCCAGTCTTGGGCTCCTGGAGGACCCAGAGGTTACAAATGGCAATTAATGCACTCTGACTTTCTTCAGTACTCTATTATACTCTGTAGGTTTATTTGATACCTTTTGTTATATCAGCAAATAAGATCTGAGGAGACGTACTACAGCATGATGGGATAGGGGATTCAGCCATGAGCTAGTAGAAGACCTCCATCTTTTGTATACAGCTGAGTCGGAAATGAGGATTGGTTCCGAGCCCAACCAATGAAGAATGAAGGTGAGATGGACAATGCACATGGAACGTTATGGTGAGTACATAACTTCTTTTTACGTCAAATAAAGTTTTACCACCATTGATGTGTAGTGATCATGGGGTTATACAGGTTAATCTGTTGCTAGAAAATTCTGCAAAACTGAAATCTAAACCAATGCACAGAAGGTTAATTATAGATTATATGGAAGCCAGACAGTCACTATGTAAAACTAACTGGAGAGATATGTTCAGTGGAAAAACTGCAGATGGAATGTGGAAAGTTTTGAAAGTGAAATTGTTTCAGTGCAAAAAAACAAAAAAATGTTTAACATTTGGATTTAGGTGTACAGCATCAAGGGAATATATTTCTTTAAGAGCAAGATAGCTGATTAAGGTGAGAGTAAAAAAATATAAGAAGTGGAACAGAGGTTGAACTACAACTTTGATAACTGAAATAAACAAGTTGGACAAACAAATTAAGCATAGTGCAAGACAAGATCAAGAAAAATTTAAAAAATATTTATGTAAAGATACTGAACATAACAGGAAACCTTTTTTATAGATATATAAGGTGTAGAAGGAATAAAGATATACAAACTGATAAAATGTTTGCAGATTTTAAAATGTATTCTCAGACACAACAGATTATAGATGTTCTTCTTCTTTTGGCTTTTCCTAGTTAGGGGTCACCACAGGAGAACTCCGGACTGCTAATGATTGGCAGTAGATTTTTATGGTGCCGAGGTGCCAGTTTGATGCCCAACCTTCAACAAAGGCAAGCCCATTCACGCATGTCTTTTGAACGCCAATCGTCCACAGGGAGGACATGCAGACTCCACACAGAAGGCGCACCAGCCGAGAATCGAACGGGAGAACCTCTTGCTGTGAGGCAACAACGCTACCGCTGCAACACCGATATTTTTACAAAATATGATGCAAAACAGTTTGGCTCTACAAAGGGGATGATACGTTGTCCTAGTGACATCCAGCTAACCTCAGATACTGGAATCAAATCCAATTATATCAAAAAAGAACTGTGCAAACTGGATCCAAACAAAGCATAGGGAGGAGACAGAATTAGTAATAATGACCTGAGAACACTTCAGCAAGAGCTTACAATACCATTATATCTATTATTTACTAGGTCATAGAAATATGGGGAGATTCCTCAAGACTGAAGACATGTGCTTATTAAAACTGTCTTTAAGGAAAAGGGAAGTAGGACAAACTCAGAGTCATCTAGACCCTTAAGTCTACTTTTGTGTTATGTAAACATAATGGAGAAGGTAATATCGCACTACAGTGAGGAGAATAATAACGTTTCCGTTCCACACTGTATGGAATGGAGCAGTGGTAGCATTGTTGGTTCACAGCAAGAGGTTCTCTCTGGTTCAGTTCTCGGCTGGAGTGCCTTCTGTGCAGATTCTGCATGTCCTCCCTGCGTTTGTGTGGGTTTCCTCTGGGTGCTCTGGTTTCCTCCCACATTTCAAAGACATGCGCTTGGAGTGTTTCTCTCCTGGCCTCTGCTGAAAATTGGCTTTGTTCCAAGCCGGACTTTCCCGGTAAACAAATATTAAATAAAAATAAAATAAAAAGTATTGGATAAGTTATTGTCAGAGGTGGATAGGCTGGGACTTGAAACTATATATCAGCATGCATATGTTGAAAATATATCTATTACCACTTGTAACATGATGTTCTATAACAATATAATAACAGCTATGAATAAAAAAGTGTGTTGTGATGTAAGTATAGATTTAACTTCAGCATTTGACAGGGTCATACAAGAAACACTGATCAATAAATTAGAACAACTAGGTATCAATGTACTCTTGATAAGACGAATAGCTGCATGGCTTACAAATAGGACATGGGAAGTATCATACAACAAGTGGGCAAATTAAATTCTTGGTTACAGTCAGGGTATCCCACAGAGGCTCTGTCCTGGGACCTTACTTGTTTAGGTTGTATCTTTCAGATCTACATTTTTCATCTGAGGTGTTCTACAGTCTATATGCAGATGACCTGAAACTGGATAAATTGATTACATGTGTTACAGATAAGGCATGTCTGCAAAAGAACTTGACTAAATCAACCATTTGGACACAGGAGAATAATATGCTGGTAAATACATCAAAAACTAAGCATATGAGACTGGGGAGACATAAATTGAAAGGTGAATATTTAATACAGCACACAGTGATTGCAACTGTAGACTCATTTAAGGACCTGGGTATATGGGTAGATCCAGCTCTGAGTTTTTCTAATCATATCAACCAATTGGTTAATCATAGTTATAGAACTATTAGTTGTATAAAAAGATTTAAAAAGTCTAGAAAATCAGAAATGATGAAGTTATCCTTTGTTAGTTATATTAAACCTAAACAAGTATGGAATATCAATATGGAAAACTTATAAGAAAACAAATATGAGTAAACTGGAAAGAGTACAGCAGAAATATACCAAGGGCATCCATGGATGTGAAAATTTAAATATCTGAACTTGTACAGTGTCTCTTACAGATATCTAAGAGGAGATCTTATTCGGGTATATAGGGCATTTAGAGACAACTACCTCTGGGAATGTTTGCGGTTATCAAAAAGTACTAGAGAATCATCAGATAACCCATGTAGAAGATTCTATAGGAATGAGAAGTGTACAAATTGGTTCTCTGAGAGAGCAGCTGATGCATGGAACAGACTACCAAATTACATTAAAGCAAGCACTAGTGTAGATATTTTTAAGAACAGCCTGGACACATTATAGGAACAAGTGTTTTGGATATTGGCAACCTAAAATGGCAGTAATGCCCATTCTTGAAATATTTATATGCATGCATATATGTATGTGTGTATTACTGAAAGAACAGCAGTCCAAGAGTAGTTAAACAGTTTATTTACTGATACTAAAAGAGGATTTAGTGCAGTACAGTATACAAGTGAGTAGGCAAGTTTGGGGGATAACATTAAAGAAAAATTATATCAGAAGAAATAATGCATTTATAAACATACAGTCTAGATTTAGTGTTAACAGGTACAACAATGCTTCAGAGTTTACAGTGTTCTGCAATTTTTCTGTATATGTGAGGACTCAACAGTAGCAGTTGCCCAGGTAGCATATAGGCACATGCACATTAGGCCTGTACTGATATATAATACAGAGACATAGGTAATAGCTACAGCTAGAAAGCACTGGCTACTATGTGTGAAGAGACCTGCCTCAGATAGGTGCCCTGCACTTCTTGTACTTGGGGGCATTACCATAGGGTAGTTTGTTAATTAAAGTACACAAGTCAAGAGATATTGAGGGCATCATCCACTTTAAAACAGCAATCATTCTTCAAAAAAGTTATTGGTTTGTTGCACATTTTATGTTAAAAGTATTGTGGATTATCTAACATGACTGCAGAATTATGTAGCATATCTGTTGTGCTTAGAAAATGGTTCTAGTACTAAGTCTGTAAAGGAAGACTGTTGTATAGAAACTAGAAATTACATTACGAACAATATAACCTAAACAGCTTGTTTAATATGTTGTAGGAGTTTTTTGAAGAATGGCCAATCAGAATGGGAGAAGTTGCACCCTACAAAGGTCCAAAGACGCCAGATGGAAGAGTAAGTGTGCGATGTTCAATGTGCACTTCCACCGCACGTGTTTTCATAATTTAAAATTATGAAATACCACTCAGCTTTGATTTTTTTTCCTTTATTTAGGAAGTCAACTTTTATAAAATTATTGATTACATTTTACATGGAAAAGAAGAGATTAAAGTTATCCCGTAAGTATTACAAGCAAACTTATACTTCATTTCATGTACTAATGAAAACAGTTTAATGTTAGAAACGATGTTATATCTGTTATACAGTCATCAGTAATGAAATGATGGAGTGATGAATAAGCGTCTTGCGATATGAAGGTTATTACAACGATAGCTGTATAATATAAGTCTGAAAAATGGCACAAGTGCAAAAATTGTAATGTGTCTTCTGTGGTACAGTATGTAATAAATATAATTGTAATATTAAAAAGAACAATTTGCCATTTATAAAATTATTTAATAGGCCAATTTAGGTAGTGATACTGTCAATGGCATTCCTTCCTTGCATTAAGACACTCAAGTTTCATTTAAGAAATGAAAAAAAATCAGAATTTAAAATGCTCCATTTCATTACAGTACAGTGAGTCATATTAACTACACTGGAAAAAACAGTAAAATCATCAGTTTTCATTGCAGCTGCAAGACTAATATAATTTAGTCCACCTGCCCTCATAAGCCCTCTTTTATAGAGACTCATTGATGATGTTGTTTTCTAGATTAATAGTAGTCCAATTAATAACACAGACTCTGAAATCATATAAAAGCTATTTAGCTGCCCTATCCTGCCTCTGTCCTTGTCTGTCAAATAAATTGCTGTTTCCATATCCTGACCTTGTCAAGGATTCTACTCATTTGTCATAGCAGAGGAAAAGTCACTGCTGTTTCCAGAAAACTGAAATTATTAGCTGAAACCTAGAGCTGTTTTTATTGACTACTTCAGTTTCTTAGCACAATTATACTGTACTCAAAAGATTGGTTGGTGTCATTCTTATAAAATTTTAGAAGGCTGGACTCAGAACATACATGCTAGAATGAATAAAAAGTGCCATTTTGATTTTATTTCTAAGGCAAACAGCAGGGAAGTACTTAATTTATCCTACACTTATCACCTTTTGATTTCTACATTTTAAGTGGTAGTTTTATCAGTTTTCTATCATTTCCTGAACAGTAGAAATGCTGTGTTTCTGTTTCAGTCTGATTTATTAAATGCTGTAGTGTTCATTCCCTGATGTTAAATCTAATATATTTTTTATTCTATACTACCTGTAACTTAGTTGCAGTTATAGAAAGTTTTGGTCAAGCTTGTGGGTGGTCTGGGAGATAATAGTGTTTACTCTGTGGCAGAGGAGAAGTTACTGCTTTTTCTAGGAAGCTAGCAGTATTGGCTGAAGCCAAAAGCTGATTTTTTGTGTTGAGTTCTTTGATTTCGTAGCTCATGTATGCTGCACTGAGCTACACTTCATGTAATAAATACCATGCAAACCTGTATTCAGTTGAGGCAGGCACTTCAACTCAAGTTTTTTGTTAGAAAGCAACTTAAAAAGATAGTTCAATACCAAACAGAAGGCTGTGCTAAGTGTGAACGTACACTTCATTGCCAAAGCTGAATTCCAATAGTGGTCTGATAGATAGTTCAAAGCCCTAACAAATATTTATTATACCACAAAATGCTTTTTTATAGTGCTCCTCCTTACTGTGTGGCAATTCATTTAGTGCACTCCTCTTTTTACTTAACACTTTATATAGCGCACCTATAGTCATTTAAACAAGGTAAATTTACTGAAAAATATCAGCATACATGCAAGTCATACAACATACAATTAAATCTATAAGTATCCCATATTACTGAAACTCTTAGACTGAAAATGGAAGGTCATCTAGCTTGTCTTTTCTGAGTTGTCAGCCTTATAGAACTTGATAAACTCAGTGTAGCAACTGTCTGATACTCGTACATTATAACTTATTACATATCTCATCAGTATCTGTCTGTGAGAGATGTAAATACTTAACTGATTTGGAGGCATTGCTCTCATGAATGAATGCAGCCTGTGAGCATGACACCCCTTCACAACACTCCACACAATTCAGGGACAACTATCATGTGCTGAGTCTTTAAAAAGTCATTACCCTAGCCTCCAAGATCCAACAGGACTAGGACTCACTGGAAATCAAACACTACAACACATACTGTCATATCCATATCTAAGAATCACCAGGAAGAAACTCATCCCAAATGCAGTACAGAACAACCCCTTACAAATAAAAATGCATTAGTGATTAGTGACTCCATTGCCAGACACAGGAGTGGCTTTGTCACTTGCAAAAAAAAAAAAACACTTATTTAGTGCATTTTACATGCTAAAGTAGTTTTACAATGTGCTGGTATTTAATGAAAATAGATGCATAACTGTCTAAGTAAAGAAGGCAAACATTAACAGTGTGATGAAATGTATAACCTAATACCTATCTTGCTATGTTTCCTGCTGCTTTACAGTTATTACATTGATCTGCTTGGACAAATATGCAAGTTTAAAATATTGAATAGAACATGCAGTTAAAACATTTCCCTTCTCTCATTTTTCCATTTTACTAAACTGTGTCATGCCTCACTTTTAAATTGTGGTGCTAGCTGCTTCCCACAATTACCCTAGTAAAGTGCTTAAGTCTGAACTGCATTCTGTTTTTATTTACTGAATCCCTCTCTGTTTGACAGCATTAACTCTTTGGATAGTATTCAAAAGGCTTACTATAAGAGGTAAGCTTTAACATGGGTGTTTTCTCCTTTCAGGTTCTCAGATTGTCATAACTGTTGAGATTTTCTGTTTGTGGAGACCTCAGCACAGAAGATGGTCTTGCAGACAGAGCTGCATGATAATGTGGCACTCCCGGGGAGTGGTCAATAGTAATCATCCATGAACTATCGATCAGCAATGCCAGCAGCTCCTGATTTGCTCAGTCATGTAAAATTTAACTGCTGGAGGAAATAGTGACTACTCTACTGTAAAAAATAGGGCAAACACCCTTTCACCGCTATGGAGGTATTTGTAGCACAAGTAAAAGTCAGTGGAGATAAAGGGGTGTAACATGGGTCAATGGGTGTTTCCATGACTGTGATTGACTGTGGGAGGGGCTTGTTTGCTGATGTTTATGTGTTGGTAGCTTTTTGTGAGTGAGTGTAGTAGGGGTGCCATTGACAATGTGATAAATGAGTTGCTAGGAAGAAAACTACCACTGTCGCATCTAACAGCCAGTGTGGGCTAGTGTGCAGTTCAGACACAAGATAATTAACCAATAGTGATGTCCTTTTCAATACAGCAGAGCCTTCTCTGAACTGTATTTTCACACTCTCTCAGTAATTGACCAAACTGTGGAACACAACTTCTAGGAATATTCACTTTTTTATGAATCCAAAGGTTTGCCTTATTATACATCTTTTATTTCTAACATGTATATCGCTCTCAAGTTGGGTGACTTGCTCATACATTGCTCTTATCTTTCAGTTTGCAGCTGCCTATTTACATGCTTTAGACAGGACATATTTCAACTGACTGCCTTCACTGTCTACCAGTGTATGCATTCATTGATTATTACTATAATTTCTGCTGTTGAGCAATATGACACTAATAAAAATCTTCAGTCATACCTTTTTAATTATAGGACCCCTCCAGCAGATCATTGGTGCCTTGCAAGTGGATTGCCAAGCTATGTTGCCGAGAATGGATTTGTAAGTTTTTAATTATTTTGATTAATAACAAGTACCTAATGAATTATTTTAATATAATCTAAATGTTTCAGTTTTATATTAAAATTACATATACAAAACAACTTACTGCATGCATGTACACTGCACTGGGCAACCATTTTTTCCAAGACAGTCTTTAAATAAGTAACTGTCTATGCAAGTGGATATTTATATGTTGTTAGGTTTGATTGTCTAGCTGATATCCTACTGACCTTCAAGAAGCGTGAATGCAGTAACCCACTGTTAATGTTTTCTACTTTCACTGTAAATATCAATATTATTTTTGAAGGAATTTAAGAATTTTTTGTAAATCTTAGGGAAGCCTATTCCAGGATCCCAAGTGGTATTTTGTAATTTATCAGTCATGTTTCATTCTATTGTTGGTATTTAATTTTATTATCTCCAGTCAGGAGTTCGCTCTCTCTGCACCTCTCTACCTTGTACTCTCAAATGCCAGCCTATGGAGTATCCCACCCTCTCTTCTAAAACTAAATTCCATGGAAAAACATACTCATTGTATTCTAATTTTCCATCCTCTTAATATAAGCAATAATAGTTAAAACAGAAGAGTAAAATATTTTGCAAATCCAGTACACAGCCTTTGATTAACTTGTTTTCTGGTAAAGCAGTAATCTTTTTGCCTGCTAGTTTAGTATACCTGCCTGACTTATGAGCTATAAGAATCATTCTGTGATAATATATTCCCTTCCCTTTCAGTTTTAATTTGGGGGATATATGTAGAGTTTCTGATATTGCCTTTATGCCAGCTACCTGTAATATTTCAGCACAGAAGATTCTATGGGCTAGACAGTAAATTCACCTCTAGATAACAATCAGAAATAATGCCTAGCAGAGGATTTATTATAGCTTCAGCAGTAACCATGACACCCTATACAACTGAAGTGTTTACACATACTGGGCCTTGGGGGCTGACGCCATTTTATTCCTCTACAGCTTTGAAAATGTATGCATTTTCAACAAGATACAAATGCAAACACGTTCTTCACTTATCAACATAGAAGGGCTAACATGATTAGTAAAACAAAGCTGTCACGTAAAAACAAGGTTGTGGACTTGCATGAAAGGAAATAAAAGTTAAGAGTTTGTGAGTGCATTCATTTATCTAACATTGAATAATTGGTATCATTAAGGGAAATAATAAGTGTGTAATTTATGGATTTAAAAATATTTTCCCTGTCTTGTGCGTCACCAGTTTGAAACTTAACTTCATTCAGACATGCTCAAAATTACTGCTGTACAATAAGTGAAACTGGATTAGCATTTTCAATCAAGAAATTAGAGCACAACTTCTGTTAACACAAGAAGTAACCAAGAAAGTCCCATAAAAGTAATATGCAGAACTGTAAAATACATAAAATGCTTCTCAAATGCCTGACTTGCACCAACATACAAATGAGATTCATGATATGTTGTACATTTCCCAAAAAAGGTACTAGGAAGATTTAGAGAGAGGAGGTGAGTGAAAGATGTAATAAAGAAGTGGCACAACAGAAGCACAGAAAAGAGAAGAAAGCAATTTAATTTTACACTTGAATAAATTAACAACCTAGTGACACAGAGGTAGAGGGATAGTGTATTGCTGCTGGGCAGGACATTTAACAAAGTCTTCAGTGATAGCACACAATCATCTGTGATGAAATCATGTGAAATGTGAATGTGGTATGACCAACATGGTGCTTAGTATGTAAGGTACAGGGGGCAATATACTGATGTTATGTAGAGCACGTGGACAGAGTCACCTGTATCTACATGAAAATATTGAGTTTGTGGTGCAGTGGGGCCCCACAGCAAGCACAGCACCTGCTCTAAAGGAAACATACAGCCTAGATGAGTTTGAATAATCAGGTAACAATACAGGTATAAATTTAGCTCATGTGATGTGACAGCTATCACTGATGCACAGCTATGTGACAACTATTACTGATTCACAGTTACCACCATTAGCAATGTTTTATGTCTGTGCATACAATAGCAGCTGATTAAGCTGATAAAGAGTTATAATAGTCACTCAGTTAATGGATATCGCCACATTAAAACAGAGCTGGCAGTATGCTGCAACAACAATAGTAATGGGGCTGATGAGGACAAACACTATGTCAACAAGATCACATATACCTATTAATGACAAAACATAGCAACAAAGACAAAGTAAAAACTACATAAAAAACACTTCCTTCTCATAGGTTCATAGGTAGGTACTAGGCTATTGGCCCTAGGGCCTATATAAGCCTAGCCAAATGGTACCCTGGCTTTTTCCAACCAAGAAAATTATTTTCCTGTGCCCCTGTCAAGCAGAGCCACAGAAGTGATCCCTGGGGTGAATTTCCTATCTCCCATCCAATCATCAAGATTTTTCTTGAAGAGTGCTAATGAGGAGCTTTGTTTGATATAGATAGGTAATTTGTTCCAGAGTATGGGAAGTCTCTGGGACAGGAATCTATCCCTCCAGCATGTTCTGTTTATTGTGGTGACAAGGTTTAGGTCCCTAGAGCGTGTAGCTCAGAGGGATTGAGATTTCTTTATGTGGAGCATGTTCAACAGCTCTGGGTTTGACACAACTTTGTATGTTAGGCAGAGATCGTCTCTGAGTAGGTGATATGTGACAGAGTAAAGCTGGAGTTTTTTGAGATAGTCTGTGTAGGGCATCTGCTTGAGGCCGGTAATCCTCTTTGTGAGGTATTTCTGTGGCCTTTCCATTTGTCGTAGATGTCTTGTGAGGTACATACCAAAAGGGGCATTGTACTCTATAGTAGGTCTAATGAGTGATGAGTAGAGGGTAACAGTGACCTATTTTTTCCTGGATGAGAAACATTTTGTGATGAGGTGTACCATGTAGAAGGATTTCCTGACTACTGTGGCGATGTAATTATCAAAGGAGAGACTACTGTCCACCTGTGTCCCAAGGTCTCTTATCACACTTTCGGTGTTAAGTAGACTACTGCCTATGTGGTAGTTCATGGGTACAGAGTTTTTACCAAAAGGGATGACAATGCACTTTTTGGCATTGAGCTTGAGGCCATGGCTTTGACACCAGGCATCTGTCTCAGTGAAGCCCTTTTGTAGGATGTTCACATCGTTAGGACTTTTGATTATGGCTCCTAGTTTGCAGTCATCTGCCAACTTTGTTAGCCAACGACCTTCTGTGTTAGCCTGTACTTTAGAGAAGTATATACCAAACAGGAGAGGACCTAGGACTGAACCCTGTGGTACTCCACTTGTCACTGGTCTGAAGTTGGATTTAGAGTCTGCTACTTTCAGTGTGGGTTCTGTCGGTGAGCCAGTTGGCAACCCATCTTGTGACAAAGGGATTTATACCTAGTTTAGTGAGTTTGTCTATAATTCCAGAGTGGGGGATGGTGTTGAAAGCCTTGGCGAGATCTAGATAGGCTGTGTGAACCACCTTACCCTCATCTACGGCTTTGGTGACCTCTTCAAAGAAGTCTATCAGGTTTAGAAGACATGATCTGCCTTTTACAAACCCGAACCTTCTCCAAGGTGGACAAAAGACACAGCTAAGCTGCTGTTGAGCACTTTCATTTTTCATGTAAAAATAACTTCTTCAGAAATACAGATATCCAGACAAATACTTCAGTATATAGAAAACCAGCAGCCAATAAAAAATCTTTATGTTTCATGTAAACAAATAATAAAAAGTAGCCAACAATAGCCAAGGAAATGCAGCAGTAATAAAAATGCAATAAAAACAATTCAGCCACTATATGTAAGGACTCTGGATGTTTCAAAGATATTTTGTTAATGATTAAAGCTGAATTACTAATGTGATATTTAACTAAGCTACTTAAGCATACATTTAATATTAAGGGACTCATTCAGACTCAGACCAGGGAAAGATTCAGCATTAAGAAGCAGCAGCCACTTAAGTTCTGCACCTCCAACAGTGTGTCATAATCACCAAAGAAAACATCTACTTGTTCAAAAACAAAAAACCTAAATATTTCAAAGTTGTTGCAATGCAAACTATGCTTTGCTAAGTCATTTTTAGTGCCTCTGTTCCTTATGGCAGCACAATGCTCTTTAATGCAACTAGACAGTTTCCTGCAAGTCTTATCTATATAAAAACAACTGCATGTGGAGCAAACACTTGCATAAATCACATTATAACTATTGCAATCAAAATGTCAGTTAAACTTTACTTTAATATTACACTGTTTAAAAAAATAAAATGTCCAGTAATAATGTGTTTGCAAGAAATGCAAGACCCACAGGCAAACATGTCTGGAGCTAAATTAACACTCATGCAGTCAAGATGAAATGATGAATCTGAATGTTCAAAGGACATATACAGTGATTTAGTAGTTTTGTGTGAAAATGTAGGTCTTTTTCCTATTAAGGATGAAATTTCCCTGTTATTCCTGATAATATCCCAAATTCGACAAAATTTTTGATAGATAATAAGTCATAGCTAATGGGGAGTGGGAAGCTCAGAGTCTGATCTGTATTAGTGATAGGCTGCGTGAACCACCTTACCCTCATCTACGGCTTTGGCGACCTCTTCAAAGAAGTCTATCAGGTTTAGAAGACATGATCTGCCTTTTACAAACCTGAACCTTCTCCAAGGTGAACAAAAGACACAGCTAAGCTGCTGTTGAGCACTTTCATTCTTTCATGTAAAAAGAACTTCTTCAGAAATACAGATATCCAGACAAATATTTCAGTATATAGAAAACCAGAAGCCAATAAAAAATCTTTAAGTTTCATGTAAACAAATAATAAAAAGTAGTCAACAACAGCCAAGGAAATGCAGCAGTAATAAAAATGCAATAAAAAAAAGCCACTATATGTAAGGACTCTGGATGTTTCAAAGATATTTTGTTAATGATTAAAGCTGAATTACTAATGTGATATTTATCTAAGCTACCTAAGCATACATTTAATATTAAGGGACTCATTCAGACTCAGACCAGGGAAAGATTCAGCATTAAGAAGCAGCTGACACATAAGTTCCTGCACCTCCAACAGTGTGTCATAATCACCAAAGAAAACATCTACTTGTTCTAAAACAAAAAATCTAAACATTTCAAAGTTGTTGCAATGCAAACTATGCTTTGCGAATTCATTTTTAGTGCCTCTGTTTCTTATGGGAGCACAATGCTCTTTAATACAACTAGACAGTTTCCTGCAAGTCTTACCTACATAAAAACAACTGCATGTGGAGCAAACACTTGCATAAATAACATTATAAGTATTGCAATCAAAATGTCAGTTAAACTTTATTTTAATATTACACTGTTTAAAAAAATAAAATGTCCGGTAAGAATGTGTTTGCAAGAAATGCAAGACCCACAGGAAAACATGTCTGGAGCTAAATTAACACTCATGCAGTCAAGATGAAATGAAGAATCCGAATGTTCAAAGGACATATGCAGTGATTTAGTAGTTTTGTCTGAAAATGTAGGTCTTTTTCCTATTAAGGATGACATTTCCCTGTTATTCCTGATAATATCCCAGATTTGACAAAATTTCTGATAGATGATAAGTCATAGCTAATGGGGAGTGGGAAGCTCAGAGTCCAATCTGTATTAGTGATAGGAGAAGACAACATTGGGGTTTGGTCCAAATACAACGATGGAGTGATCCCCTGGAAGGCTTTGTCCAAAACCTTCACTTGGTTGGTTCTGTCCAAAAGGTGAGGTGCAGCTTACATGAGTGGGAAGTTCATAATTCATCTGCATTAGTGACAGAATAAGAAGTAGTGGGTGTTTGGGCCAAAAACAACTGTGGATTGTTTTGTAGGAGGGTTTGGTCCAAAACCTCCACTCGGTTGGTTCTGCCCAGAACTTCATGTGTTGTAGCTTGCATGTGTGCCAAATGAGTAACAATATTAGCTGGATTCAAGCTGGAACTGATTTCTGAAATGTCCCCTCCTGAAGTAGATAGAAATTCGTATAGCAATATAGGTTTATATTTCAAGTCCCATACTACCATCACATTATGTCTCAAGTAACATTTTCAAATAAATGTAACAAAACAGCTGCTTGCTGAAATACTATCAACTACAATAACTGAGCAACAAAATAAGGCAGCAAATTCTGAATCCTATAAAAAGTATAAATACTTTATTATTGACTTTATAGAAAAATTATATTCTATCAATCTACAAAAATGTAAGTACCAATGCAGACATATTTGTAACATACACGATCAGCTTATTGCATAACTGCTTTTATACTGGTTTAGGTGAAATACTTAATCTGTCAATGAGGCAGGAATTTAACAAACCTCATGGTCAGCTTGTCAACTAAAAACTGAGATATCTATTTTCAATGTTCTCACATAATTACATTCAAACAAAATAAATCCAAACTCTGAAATTTTAAATAATGTGCATGATTTTGACCACTGAATATAATATGTTTACCTGTGCATTAATAATGCTAATATTACTTATCTCTCTGCAGTATTCTAATGCTCTGCTTCTAAATGGTCTCTTTGCTGTACTTAACAAAAAATGCTTGGCTTGTATTGATCACTGAACAGATTACAATATCTGTACAGTGGATACACGAACATGTAAACCAACAGCCTTTTTAGTGATAGGCTGTATAACATATTTCATGATGTCTTTTTAATTACCACAATGCCCTCAGAGATGAGTTTCAATAGTACTGGGATTAATTAGGCCCCCTTCTATTCAATATATTCATAAACATGTTCTAACAAGCCATCCCAAATGCCAACCTTGTCCAATACGCTGATGATTCAAAAATAATCTGCTCTGCCTGTACTATACCCACCCTAGTTAAATTAACCAAAGCTGCCTTCCCCTCCACTGAGCAATGGATGATGGACAACCATCTAGCATTCAATGCTACTAAAACTAAACTCATATTTACTTCTTCCAAAACCACCACCCTAGACAAAACCTCATTCTCAGTCACCAGTCAAAATAATATTCCTCTCGAAATAGTATCTAATGCTAAACTACTAGGAGTCCTGATCGATGACCAGCTAAAGTCTGACAATCATGTACAAGTAAATATAAAAAACGCACAAAAAAATTGGCAAACTTTAACGCCACTGCCGTTACATCTCTCCCTCGCCAACACTTACCTTATCCTATCCCTCCTATATGGTGCTTCTATCCTTACTAACCTGCAGTCCTCCCTCAAGACTAAACTCTCCTCTTGCTATAATAAAATAACAAAATTTGCAACTGGCCATAGATCCACTTCCCATCACTCTACTGCCCTACACCAACTGAATTGGCTTGTGCTGTTCAATTACATCATCTATATTCAACTTGTCCAAGCACACAAACTTATTTTCACCCCTCGCTCTGTCCCTCGCTTGCCACCACCTTTAAAATGCACCAACCAAATAGACTTTTGAGATTTAATTCCCAAAATCTAATTGAATTGCATAAACCTGCCCATCCACCAGGCAAATATCTAATGTCCTTCTCTCTAGCACACCATTGAAATTCCCTCCCACCCCTCATCTGCACCACCAGCAGCCTCTCTTCATTCAAAACCTGACTTCACACACACCTATGGCAATGCTCTTGCTCCCACCCCACATAATCTCCCTACATATAGCTACTCTGTATAAGCTATAATTCACAATAGCCTCCCATTGTTTTGTGCCCCTAATAAACTCTAGGAATGTGTATAACTCCTAGAATGGTACAATTCAGTAGCATAGAAATTAACTGCATGAATTAGCATAACTGTTAAAAAATTAGACTGTTTCTGTTATTGCATTGTGCTAATACGTTAAACTGTTAAAAACTTTGACTGTTTGTAAATATTACTCTTATTGCATTGTAGTAATATGTGCACTCTACTAATATGTGTTTTTCTGTTTGTTTAATTTTGCTTCATTTGTGCACATTACATTTCTCTACTAACTTAGTCATGTTAAATCTGTAATTTGTCATTTTTTAGAGCTTTTCTCCCCAGGACTACATTGAAAATGGGCTCTTCGTAGCCCAATGGACTATCCTGGCAAACAAACTACATATAAATAAATAAATGTATTTTTCTTTACTAGGAAATTTGCAGCAGAATGTGTGCCACAAATCTTGCCCCTTGGTACATGACTTCTGTCTCATCTCCACAAATAGACACTACATCATTCTCACTAATTCATCACCATATAGATTGTAAACATTTGCAACAAACTGAGTAACTAATTTAACATACATTTTTCTGTTAGTACCAAAATAGGAATAAACTCAAGAGTGTAATAAAATCAATATAGTGCACACTAATGCCAGCAGTCTGAGTCACAGGTTTTATGTTTGAAGGAAAGAAATGACAGATGCTAAATATAATATACGTATTGCATCTGAAACTTTAATAAAGCCTGGGGATTGGCATGATAACATTTTGGACTTTAATCTTTTCTCCAGTTTCAGAAGCCAGAGTGAGAATGGTGGCGGTACTACATGTGTCTTCATTCATAGCTCTAATGTTATAACTAAGCGAACATTGTTTGTTAATTCTAATAACATCAATTGTTTTGAAATTAAAATAAAATACTATAATTGATGTGCTATATTTACAGAACATTAAATCATTGTCATTGCAATGCGGTACAACTTATAGATTTTTTTATATCTAATAACTTTGTAAAATGTAAATTTTTAATAAAGATTAAAATAATCAAGTAGACCTATAAACAAGAATTACTGGTACATTTGCTGCTTATGCAGATATACATATGCAATGTACAATATATGTGTAAAATAACCATCTCAAATTAATCATTGACCAAGCCACTACAGGAAAGAACATATTTAATATGTTTTTGCATGAATAAGCAACACTGATACAAATTCTGTGGTATACTCTCTACAACCAGGAAGTGATCACCTTATGATTTATTGTGAATAAGTGGGACAATATAACTAATCACCATTTGTGACTTAATCTGTAGGTAATGCAAGAAATGTAGTCAGGACTGATTAGGATACAGCATTCATAATTTTCTAAAAATTTGGATTAGTATACTGAATGGTAAGATACAAAGTCTGAAAAAAAATTGTTTTTCCTTCAAACAGAACATTTTTTGCATGACAAAAATGATTATTCGTAGAACAGTGATAGAAATGATTAGACTGCATTGACAGGAACCACCACACTACTGGTCAAGAAAGGAGGAGAGTGTAGGAAAATGAAACTTCATTGACAGTGTAGAGCTGAGAAAAAGACAGAAACATTTATGTAATCAGCTGAAATTAGCTATTAGCAAAGAAAGAGACTACAGTAAAATGTAATGACACTCCTAGATTCTTCTTTAAAATGTGGAAATATCAAGAGCGAGTGAAGACATAATATTTGTGGATTAACTACTAGTTGATCAGTAGACTTTGGTTAGGTGAAATACCTGGCATTTGGGCCAAATTATATTCCTTTTCTTGGGGAAGGGTGACCTGAAGGTTCAGTACTGAGTTCAGGCTTTATCATTCTGACATAACATTTGATTTTAGTGTATTCTATACCCTTTATACTAATGAAAGCAAGACAGGAAAAATATTACTTGAAAGAAAGATGGTCAAATCAGTTTATTTATTTGTCCTTTGATAACCGGAAAGGTCTAAATGAGCCAATGGACCTTTTTCAGCAGATGCACGGGTAGAAAAGCTCTACAAAAGATTTAAAAACATTTAACAGTAATTATATTCAAGGGGTAAAAATTACCTCAACACATGAAATATTTTACAATGAGATGGAGAGAAAGGTTCCACAAAAACATATAAAAACAGTATTTGATAAGTGATTACATACAATAAAAGAAATTGCAACAGATAAAACACAAATAGATTCAAATAGATTTATAGAAAATTACTAGGATAAATTGCAATCAAGAATGCAATATGTACTACAAGTAGCAAAGCACTTTTCCTACCTTAAGATATTCACTTTATTTGACTTTATTTATATCTATATATGTATGTATCGATATCTATATATGTATATATATATATATATATATATATATATATATATATATATATATATATATGTATAAAGAGAGAGAGAGAGATAAGGATTTCCTTCACAACCTCAAACTTTCAAAACTTTGAACTGCAAATGGTTGAGACCATAAGAGTGAAGTTTTGAAACTTTGAACATTTTAAATGGAAATCTACATATAGCTCATAATGGGAAAATTAAAAATGTCCTTACTAGTGCAATCTCAGAGTTGGGATATTTAGCAGGGGGTGTGGGATGCAGGGGGGCTTACCCTCTGCAAAAAAGTAAAACAGTTGTTTTGTTTTTATTTCATTTTCATTTTTTTTTAATTACAATTTCTTTGGCATCCCAAAAATGCATAAGCATGGTATTCCATCCTTTCATTTCCAATGATGACACAAAAACAGAGTTTATTTTGATATTTTTTAGACTATGTTTTATCTTAGGGATTCATTGGCATTACTTGATTTATTAAGACAGTATTGTTTTTCAGGCCAAGAAACAAGTATGTTTACTTTAGACATCACTTCTTTGTATACATGTATACCCAAAGAAGAAGGGCTTGAATATTTTATGGATTTTATTGTTGAAATAGCTACATTGGATGGGCATTTTGTTAATACCTTAAGCACTTTAATAGAAGTTGTCCTGAATATTTTTTTATGTTTAACAAGGAATACTATAGACAAAAAAGAGGAGTAGTGATGGGTGCCAGGATGCCACAATCATCCTCTAATGCAGTTATGAGTGGCTGAGAGCATGAACATGTTTCTTCTAATAGTTTATTCTGCAAAGTGGGATTCTACAAATGCTATATAGATGATATATTTTTATACGGTCAGGCAGTTTAGAAGAACTTGATATGTTTATTCAGGACCTCAGTGGTAGTACTATCTTTCTTAACTTTACAGTGAGTTGTAAAGGTAAGAGAGTGAATTTTTTTTGGATTTAGAAATAATGATTAATGTGACATTGGGTTTTTTGATAGCAATATGTAGAGAAAAACACATTTACCAATAACTATCTTATGTATAGCAGTCAGCATCCCACTTTTATTTATTCATTTATTTATGTTACATTTGTTGACTGAGTTTGTCTGACTGAGATAAGTAGCCCTTTTTCAGCAGAGGCCAGGGGACAAAAACTCCACATGTTCTACAGATTATCATTTACAAAAATAAGTAAACAATCAACAAATGGTTTACAGAAAATATTCAAAGCAACATATACATGAAAAAGAGGGATTTACTACAATAAACTAATCATTATGCCTGTCAAATTTAGAATCCTACATCATTCAGAAGGACTAACAATAGCTTTGTCACCAGACGTAAAATCTTACATTATGCAGATAAGAATGTATGTAATGTGCTTAGGATAGAGATGTTAATGTGAGACAAGGTCTAGAAATTTAGAAAAAGTTACATAAGTTGGGAGAAGACAGAGGTGTGCAGTTAGGGTTGATATGCTGTTTAAGGGGGGTGGGTATAGAGGTAGGTCCATTAGCTTAACAGGTATTCTTTAGTGGCTAGCTTGACTTGACTATGTTGCTTGAGTGACCTGATCTCTGGTGGGAGTTTGTTCCAGGCCTTGGAAGGATTATAGCAAATGAGAATACATCCTTTCTTAGTTTTAGGTTTGTAGATTTGTAGCAGATCTAGGTTAGGGCTCTGTTGGAATATAGCAGGTGAATAGAGGGAGATAACAGATGATAGGGTAGGGCATTAAGAAGGCTAATAAAGGATAGAGAGAATGATCTAGAGTTGAGGGAGAAGAAGGTGGTGAGGTAGTTCAAGCCAGTTAAGGTGTTTGAGTGAGAGACAGTGATGTGACTTGTAAGTTTGATGGGCTGCAAATTTGGCTATCTTGTTGTAGGTAGATTAAAGTTTGGCAAGGAGAGTGGAGTTGAAGCAAGAAAAGATTTGAGAGCCATATAATAGACTGGGTAAGAGGAAGGCATAAGAGAGAGTTACTTTAGCTTCACTGGTGAAAACATTTTTGTTGCAGTAGAGGAGCCCTAGTTTCTGATGAGTTTTCCTGATACAGTTGTTAATGTGTAGATTGAATTTAAGTTTGTTGTCAATGATGACACCAAGGAGTGTACTGCTAGTTTTCACCTCGACGTGTGTGTTATTGGGTATGAGGGACAGGTTTGTGAAAGTGGATTTAATGTGGTTGTAGATTTTAGGAAGAAAAAGCAGTAGCTTAGTTTTTTGAGGGGTTATGGATAAGCTGGTTATTAGAGAGCAAGTTTTCTACTGAGTTAAAGAAAGTCTGTGTTGTAGAGATGAGTTCAGAGGGAGAGTCAGAAATAGTGATGACAGTAGAGTCATCAGCATATTGGACCAGTGATGACTGTGGACAGGAAGAATAAAGACGATGAGTGAAGATGTTGAAAAGTAGTGGACCAAATATGGAACCCTGAGAGACACCCATTTTAACTGGGAGAGGAAGGGAGAGTGCAGATTGCTATTTCACTGTTTGAAATCTGTCAGTGAGGTAGCTGGAAAACCATGCAACAGTAGCAGGAGATAGGTTAAGGTTGGTTAGTTTGTGCAGAAGGAGAGGGTGAGAGACTGCGTGGAAAGGTTTAGAGAGATTAAGAATAGGCAGGAGACAAGTTTGTTATCTCTGGCAAGGGATATGGTATTAAGGAATGATAGTAGGGCAGTGGTAGTACTATGCTTTGGTCTAAAGCCATGTTGAGTAGGTATGAGTAGATTTTCAGAGAGTAGGTAATGCATAACTTTTTTATGTATGCATTTTTCTAGAACTTTAGAGAGAGAAGAGAGGATGGCAATTGGTCTAAAATTACTGATGTCTGAGGAGTTACCCCCTTTATGTATTGGTAGAGTGAAGAATTGTTTCCATATGGAAGGGATTTTGGACTCTGAAATGGAGTGGTTGATTACGATAGATACAGGGAGAGCAAGAGAGTCAGCAGCTAACTGAAGGAAAAGGGAAGGAATGGTGTTGGTAGAAGTTGAGCAAGTCTGAGTTTACAGAGTAGTGATGTGATGTAGCTAGTGGGTATAGGTTTGGGGGAAAAAGAATTTGATAAGTGTATAATGGGATTTGATAGAAAGTGGTTTGAAATATTATTAAAGGTAGATGAGTTGGCACTGGGCTTAAATAGTTTGGATATATTATCAATGAAATATGTGTTGAAGGTGGAGGCAATATCTTTGGGAGTCTTATCAGGATAAGGATTGGGAGCAGGGACCACCAGGATATAGTATGTGGTTTAATGAATTCGAAAATTTTGATTTTGGGGAATTTGATTTCAAGGCTGAAGGTGGATTATAGTAGGTCTCTTTTATCTTTATTAATACACTTTTTGGTCTGACTTCTAAATTCTTTGTATTTTAGGAAGTCTGCAGGGAGCTTTGTTTTGGTCCATGTTTTCCATGTTCTGTCTCTAATTTTCATTAGGAAGCATGTGGAATTTGATAGCCATGGAGATATATTAGATTTAATATGGACTGTGTGAAAAATGTGGCTAAGGGTCAGTTCATTTGTATCAGTAGACTTAATAGTCTAAATGAGAATTTTGAATGTGAACTATTTTTAGATAGAGGGCACACATCTATATATATTGACAGTATCATAGAGGAAGCAAGGACTTTGAGAAGTTCTAGGTTTCCACCTATATCAATTAGTTTTATACCTTCTTTTAATAATCCTAACAAACAAAATAATTTAGGAAAGGGGTTTATTGGTTTTCTCTTACCTATTCCTTCTGATGCAACTGAGATCAGGAAAAATTTAAACAACTGGAAAACAGTTGTAGGAAATAGGGACTTCAATGAAGTATTAGGAAATACCCCTGAATTTTGATTTGAAAAGATTATTTGAAAGTAGTTAAGAAAGGTGTGGCCATTAAAAATAAGGATGAAAAAAATGCTTTGCCAAAATACACTCAGAGCTTCAAAGATTTTAAGAAATTTACATTTTTGTGGTAGACTTTGTAATACCAGTTCCTTTTAGTGGTAATGTGAATAATTACCTTGAGGTTAAGGAGATGAACTGGCAAATATTTTTACAAGCAGATAGGTTGCCAGGAATCAACAAATTTATTAATATCAAATGTCTTTTGAAAAGTTAAAATAAGTGTTTTAAAAAACAATTTTAAATGATTTTTTTTCAGTAATTATGATTAGCATATTTAGTCTTCATGTTTTTTGATATGAATAATTATTTTATTAGTCTATTAATGGCTTAATACGATGTCTTTGTAACTGCACTTTAGTTCTGAGGATGTTCTGTGAATATTATTAAAGAACAAAAGTGCTAAACTTAAAATTTGTGCAATTGTTTATCACGTTTCACAAAAGTTATAGTTAACTTTTATTATTTTGACTTTGCTGACTTTCGTGACACTGTTTTGATTACTGTGCATTACTTTGCTGAGCTAGGATTAATATCAGCATATGTAAATCAGAGGTTATGGAAAAAGAATGCATTGTTTTTGCAGTGAAGGAGGTGATTAAACAACAGACCGGTGCAATGTTACCAGTACTGCAGGCATTATACTGAGCTGTTTTGGCAACAAATGGTGAAAAATTAGAACAAGTTTTGAAGAAACTAATTTTCACTGGTATTTAGGATCATAGGAAATGCTGCTAGAGTTTTCTTTTGGGATATAATAGACAAAATAGTAAAATATAAAGAAATATAAAGGAACAACCAATTAAAAGTAAAACATGTCCTAAAAATTTAAAGTAAAACATGCAAGAAATGTTAAACTATAATTCAGCACACTGGATAAGAAATGAAGTTGAAGTGCAAGGTGTCAGTCTCATGCAGGTCAAACAGAATTCCTCAGTTTATGCACTTATTAAATGAAAAGAAAAAAACAGAGCAGCTTAAATATATTAAAGTTTCTTCACTGATATTAAAAGCAATAATAGGAGAAAATCAGGGAAACACAGTAGCATGAATTTCAAATAACTAATCTATGCTTTTGTACAAGAAATACTAAAATCACATGACATGTTACATGGACTTGGTTATTGTCATTGTTACCAGTTAAAGTGAGATTTTACACTAGAATTAAATGCAGACATCTATCTGCATTTATGGGAAGAAATAAATAAATAAACCGTACAAAAATGTTTGCTGATATCTTTAAACAACACAAGTAAAACAGTATTACGTGCATGTACCTTTTTATACTTTATATCATTCACATTCTTGTATTTGTGACACCACCACATATGCCCCTTTCTATTTGGTTTTAAATTTCAGTTTTAACCATTTATTAAAACAATGCTTAAGAGGAACAATGCATTAATTTTGTCCTGCATATTAATTAAGTGTATTTTCTCCTCACAGATCTGTAACATGATGAATGCACCAGCAGACGAATATTTCACATTTCAAGTAAGTTCCCACTTCAGAAGTTGCCATGCAGTAAAGACTTTTTTTTCCACTGTTTGCCAGTGATTCACTAATTCAATGGCCGTCATTGTTTTCCTTAATATCTGCAATTGTGTTGTACATTCCTTTTCCCTATCAATACATAAAGAAGTCAATGAAATAAGACCTTTGGCCCCATAATGTCCAACACAATATTGCAGCCAGATACCAGCTGTTACCTATCACCTTTTGCAAAGGTCCTGTGTCTCTTGTACTTAATCTTAAACATTTTCACAGCTCTGCACTCCTTCATCCTCCCTAGACATAATTTCTATTTCCAATGTACCTATTCCTTCTGTGAGGTTGTGTTTGTTAATACATCTTCACCCCTTCATTGCCAACTACACCATTCCTTTTTCATGTCACACTTCCACTAACCAGATCCTGCTAATGTGCAGAATTCAAATCTTAACTCACCCTTGCATCATACTTCAGGGTTCCAACAAATTTTGGAGACTGTATTTGTGAAGGAAAGCACAGAGGCTTGCCTAGCATGTCTTCACATTGGGAAAGCTGGGGCTGCAACCCCAGTACATTTAGTTTTTGTTTTTTGTTTTTTCTTCATATTTTTAAAGTCTTCTCTAATTGCTTGTTTTGCTTTCGTGCAGTTTCTCAGCCACCAAAAGAAACGCATTTTTATTTCTTAGTAATCTAACTCAAACCACCCAGTGTCTTTATTTATGGTCTCATTTCTTATCTATGTGCTCCTATTTGGAATTATGCATACCCTGTCTCTCTAATTCTATTCATTAGTCTAGATAGATTACCAAAATATTTTTCTACCTCCATCAGGCTCAAATATCTGTCCAGTGTGTTCATTACAGTCTTGTGCTCACGTTCTACTACTTAGAGTTTCATGCTTGGATTTCTATTGACTCATTTGTATTATCTTTATCCCTAACTTCTTTAACTGTTATATAGCTTTACAATGGTTCTTAGCTTTAAAGGGAGGTGAACCTTTTGAGTTCTTATAAGAAAAGAAAAGAAAAGAAATAATATAATCCATTATGGGCTTTTCTGCCTTAATTATATATTTGGTCATAAAGGTGCCTGGCAGTCTGGTAGTTGGCACAGAGGTAAAGGTTGTGAGCTGTAGTCCCTATGGTACAGAGTTTGATTCCCTCAGCCCTTACTTGCCTAATGTGTGATCTTGAGCAAATCACTTAATGTTGCTCCAGTGTCAACCTGGAAAGGGACTGTATATCCAGTGGGCCTACCTAGTTAACAAACAGGATTTATTATTATTAATATGACTTTCCTGATTGTGTAAGTTATAACCCCATTTTCTACCCTTTCTTTTATTTATTTTTTCAAGTTATTTTCAGTATCTTTACTCCATAACTGTTGACTTTGGGGTTATCCAAAATTTCTAGTCAACTGATGTATGCAAGCTTTAAAGTTACTACAGATAATTAACTTACAATCTGCATTGGGCTTCACTTTTTGCTTTCATTGTTGTAAGATGAAGCTCTCATTCTACAACTGTGTACACTTCAGGTATGTATAACCTTTCCTCTTCCTGTGTTTCCCATTCCTCTTATCAGTTTGGTAACCATCTGTTGCCTAACCCCAGTTCACTAGATGTTCCTTTCATTAAATGGACTCCAGAAATGACCAGAATATCAAAAATTAAGCTGCGATGTAATGAGAGGCTGGTATCTGGATTTGTAATCCAGAATCCTAGCAATGCTCCAAGGTATGTTATTGTCTTTGGTCTCTATCACCTCACTAGGTACAGTAAGATTAATTTATGGAATGAGTATAACACATGATTATTTTATTTAAGTGTCTGGTCTAGGGGTTCTTTCAAAATGCATGCCATCCCTATGAGCACTCCAACCTGGTACTTTTTCTCTGCTGAACCCAAACTTCCATCTTTCTGCCCAATCTGCAACTGAGAAGAAATGATGCTTGTGTCTGCCACTTGATCCTGGCCCTTTCTTGGTACCACCATGAAAAACTAACTGAAGTGCACACATGGTGAGAAAGATCATGCATATTAATAAATCACACAACATCCAAG
>NC_056748.1:883768139-883918139 GCF_019279795.1 Protopterus annectens | reverse complement strand
ACCTCTATTGTTGCCTGTTCCCTGTAACTGGGTGGAACGTCTGGGATTTTTCTTGTCAATGGAGGGGGTGTGGCAAAAGGAATGAAATAGCCTCTGGAAATGATACTTTGTACCCAGTTGTCGTTTGTTATTTTGAGCCAGGTGTCTGGATACAAATATAAGCGACCCCTGACTGCTTCCAGAGTAGGACAGTCGGGCCTCCCTTCAGGAGTGCTGGCAGGGCTTCCCAAAGAACTGATGTCTGTTGCCCTGGTTTTGTGGACCCCCTCTGCCATGAGGGTGGCGTCTTCCATTATTGCCCCCTCTTCTGTCCCTGGAGGGGGGGTTCACCATGTTTGTCCTGAAAGGCTCCGTGGGCTTTGTGAAACCACATCTTTCCTCCCCTTTGAACCTTGGGGTAGGGTCTGGTAGGGGTGGAAAAACAGACTCCGATGGCAGACAGAGTCTTTCCTTCATGCTCACACCTGGTCAAAGTTTCCTTAACTTTGGGCCCGAAAAGGGATGAGCCATCAAAAGGGGTATTTACAAAGGATGACTTAAAGGGCTCCGTGAAGGAACACAAACACATCCAAGAGTGTCTCCTAAGAGCAATTCCTGTGCCTGCTGCCCTGCTCGCTCCATCAGCTGCATATGAAATGAGGCACATGGATGAGTTTACTATGGAGTTGAGGGTATCAAGATGGGAGGCAACTTTATCTGAAGCTCCTGTAGCTACTGTTCCCTGAAGAGTATCTTTGAGCTCTTTCAGGATATTTCTTTGCAGTCTAGTTAAATAGGTTAGATAATTGAGTGAATGCAGTGCAAAAGTCGCTGAACTGTAAGTGCGCTTCCCATATCTCTCCATGATCCTAGAATCTCTGTTAGGAGTATGGATAGAGGAGGAAGTTTCTGAAATTTCCTTTTTGGTGGTTGCCGCCACAACCATGGCATCAACTGGCACACCTTTAGTAAGAAAGGATTTGTACTGGGGGTTAGAAATAAATTTATTGGGCCTCCTGGGGACAGGCTCCATGGTTTCCAGAGACTCCCACGCCCTTCACGAGACCAGCTGCATAAGCTCATCGAAGAGCAGAGACTCCAAAGAGGTGGAGGGCTAAGACCTGAAAGCCTTCAGGAGAACTGACTCTTCTTCATTAGGATTGGTGGACTGCCAGTCACCCCTCTGCCTAAGGATTTCTAATATGTCCACAAATTAGATATCCTCAGAGGGGGGCTGTGGGGACCCTTCTGATTCATCCATGTTGGTATCGGATGTGAGAGACTCCTGTGGGGAGTCTAAATGCTTCCTCTTACAAATTCTCTTCCTGGGAACCTCATCAGTGGGGGCTTCTGGTGAGGTCGTGGAAGAGCAGAGGTCACCCAGTGGGGCTTCCTGAGGCTCTGGGTCTCTGTGTTTGGCAAGGATCTGTGAAGCAGAAGCAGACACAGGTGCTTTTGGGGAGGAGGTAGCCGGACCTGAAGTTGAAGATGTCTTAGGAGACATAACTCACCTCATGGCTTCGAAGGCACCCCTGTTCTGATGAGAAGGGACTGATGGATCCGAGGAAACCATTGATACCCCTGGCACCGGGACAGTGGGCTCCAAGCCAGAGGTAGGAGCCGAGCTCATCTGAGCCAAAGCCCTGAAAGGCAGAGTTGGGACCGACAATTCGGTCCAACTATTCTCCCCGGACCTGACCAGAGAGTGTCGGCTCCTAGATTCCTCAATTGGCACCGAGGACATCAGAGTAAACAGGGCCGAGGACACTGGAGCAGGCGTCGGCTCCGAAGGCTCAACAATCATCAAGTCTGACTCCTCCGGCTCCGAATGGGCCGGTATGGCTTGGAGGAGAAAGAGTAGTAGCTGGGAAAAGGGTCTTCGGTTCCGAAGCCATTTGGGTCGGAGCCAATAAAAATTTTGCAAAGGTTGGTGCCTGTAAAAGCTTCTGCACCACACGATCCACATCCAAATCAGAAAGGCTTATCGAAGACCAAGATGAGTGGATAAAAGGAGGTACAGATTGCAGGAGTGGAGACTTAGGCACTTCGGATACCGGTTCCAGAACCAGGGATCAGCTCTGAAAGGACAAGACGGTCAGCTCTGAGGTCTGTGGAACCCATGTAGAAGATTTTTTAGATTTTTTTACCCCAGAAGAAGTAGAAGCCTTAGAAGACTTTTAAGATTTGCTGGACCCATCCTGGTCACTCAAAGCTTCTTGAAAGGATGGTTTAACTAAACCTCTGTCAATTAACTTTCTCTTTCTCTCCTGGAGAACCCTAGAAGAGAAAGAATGACAAATGGAGCAGCTTTCCTGGAGATTCAATGCTCCCAAACAGTAAACACAGTTCACATGACTGTCAGTGACAGATATTTTTTTCCACATTTAGGACATTTCTTAAACCCTAATTTAGGGTGTTTATCTTTATCATGGTCAGCCATACTGTAACAAACACAATCTCAATAGGGTGCTGTAAAGAACTAAACACACCCAAACAAGAAATATCAAACAAGCCCTTTTAAAACTATGGGCTAAAATAGTAATCGGCATGCACACACACTCTAAAGACTAAATATATCAAAGCTGTGACAGAAAAATTCACTATACAAAGGCACACAACTACAATATAAACTACTATTACACACACTCTATACCATTTATCTAAACTCAAAGAGTAATTATATCAAAACTGTGACAGAAAGTCACTATTCAAAACTCTAAGGACTAAATATAACAAAGCTGTGCCAGAAAGTCACTATTCTAAGCACACAACTACAATCTAAAGTATTATTAAGATTTAACAAGGCCTAAAATAAAATGAGGCCAAGAGAGCTAATTACTAGTTTAGAAAAAACGCACACCAAGGGAAGGGAAACTACACAATAAGTTATGAGAGTTAATCTAAGTATCTAAAGATAAATATCAGGAAATGTTTATCAGTATTATAATATATTTTCAAGAAAAAAGGTTTTACTGGCCCAAGCTAGCGAGAACCTCTGATCTATTGCAGTGGCAAACTGGATCTGAGGTAACTCTTGGTGCATCATGGGATAGGGACTTGGCCTTGAGCTATCTGAAGACCTCAAGCTTTGTAGTAGGCCGACTCCCGAACCCATCTGTAAGAATGAACGGTGAGATAGAACAACATCACATTTACTATTCCCTGGTTGCTTACTAAAGAGGGCAAGATGAAGTGGGTAAGTGGTCTTCCTTCTTTGTTAGGTTTCAAAAACAGACTGCTCTGAGACTTCTGTCTCATCTAGTATTAAAGCATCATTTCAGTGCTGGATTACAGAATAACCACATACATCTGGTCATCTGATTCTGGTTCCTGCAGTATCCCTCTTTACTACAAACTGAACCAGAATTTAGCACATAGGTGTTACCATATGTATTCCACCATGCCAAGGTAGCAATTAGCTCACCCCAGAGGACAATACAGTAGCATTCCTAGTCCTGGTTTTCACATACATTTCTTCCCTGGCTACAATCAGAACCGTAAGATACAATCTTTATAGCCTAAACTAGGTAATTTAATTTTAGACTATTTTTTTCAAAGTTATCTGGACTGAGATTAACCTCTTCTCTTCCAGTATCCTCTGTTACAATATATTCATTTCAACAGCTACAATACAGTCTGACATACAGGGGTATTTCTTTTCTGTCCAGCAGGACCCACTGTTGGTACATTTTTAACACAAGCAGCTTTACAAATGCATTTTTCAACACAAGCACCTGTAGAAATCAGTTTGACATACAAATGACATACAATTCTTTACAAAACTCCAGCTAGCTATGCTGGCATATGTTACACATCCACTGTCTTACTTCTCCTGGCATAACTGGAAATACTTCACATCATCACAGGTGTAATTATTATTCACTTCTCTCTCTAATAAACACACACACACACACACATACACACACACACACACACACACACACACACACACACACACACACACACACACACACACACACACAAACACATACACACACAGATATATATGGGTTACCATCATTAGATCAATGAACCAGATTGTTGAAACTCATATGGTTCAAAATTTAGATCACTGAACTATTCTGACTGAGAATGCAGTACAGTGGGGATGGGTGAATTTGCCATCTTCTTGTAGTAGGTATATGTAATTAGCAGGGAGTATGGGGGTGAATGGGAAGTTTTCCACTTGTGTTATTGGGCGTCTATTAGTTAATCAACAGACTAAACTGCCAAATATAGAGGTTTCAACAATCTGGTTTGTTGCTCAAATTAAGCAGATTTATACATAAATATAGTTTTATATATATATGTGTGTGTGTGTGTGTGTGTGTGTGTGTGTGTGTGTGTGTGTGTGTGTGTGTGTGTTACACACACACACACACACACACACACACACACACACACACACACACACACACACACATATCTGTTTACTGCCTTTCAATGAAATGTACCCATTTCTGACAAGTTGCTTACCTTATTAACAAAATAACAGTGAATTATTCTTTACAATGTAATATGTCCCTAATGTTTTGGCATAAAATATTTGAAGCATAGCAAATGAAATGGAAATGGATGTGTGATAACGGGAAAGAAAAGTAATGTAGGTTTACATGGAAACAATCCTGCACCTTTTAGACTGCAGCAGAGCAATACGTGAAGCATTCTTTATCATCTTTCTCTTCCAGATGAAACTGTAATTGACATCTTTGATAAAAAGTGGTGGTTTGCAATACCACTGGTGCTACAACAAAATATGCTGGATCATGATTCATTTTTTAATTTTTTTTTTTTCAAGAAAGGACCTGTAGATGAAACAGGCTGGGTTGTGAAGAATGTGCTATCACTGCCAGTTGTAAACAGAAAAGAAGAAATTGTGGGAGTGGCAACCTTTTATAACCGAAAAGATGGAAAGCCCTTTGATGAGTATGATGAACAGATTACTGAAGTAAGTCAAATGAAACAGAAAGCACTTTCCATAATGTAAGTGAACAATGTTATTAGGTAATGGGCATTACAATGCTTAGCTTGTTTTTTCGTACACATTTACCTCAAAAAATTAGCAATATTATAGCCTGTCCTTTATACATGTTAGCATGTGTTTAATTCTGTCACACTTTTTGTACTGTTACACAGATATTTTTCAATATTTGTTTTGTCAATGCTTGCCAACGTCAGTTACCTGTTTCAGTCCTTATTTTGCTTCCACGAGATGCATATTAAAATAGTAGGTAATCAGAATATATTTTTCTGACAAAATTATTTTTAAATGCATTGAATTATTATTATTATATATTCAGGGTAATAAACCTGTTTGGCAATGCAAACTTTTAAAGTAGAAGTATGTCACCATGGAAAACAGCTCAAAAGGTCTACTCTGTCAATCACATGAGCCACATCAATTCATATTCATGTTGCTTAGCATTTAAATGACTGCAGGTAGTTGTGCAAGTATTTTCCTTCAACATAACATTAATAATGCTGTAAGAAAAACACTTGTATTAGTTCAAGAGTGGAATATGTCATTTCTGTTGTAGACACCAGAAGTAGATTAAGTGCAAGTTAAAGAGAACCAAATCACGGAAGAAGAGTTGTGGCCTTTTTCCAAGTGCTTTGGGTGTTTTGGTGAAGTTAAAGAGGAACAAACATCTCATTATCAAAATGGTGCTCTGTCAAGTCACTTGTATCAAATCGCTGCCTTACTGTGGAGATGAAGGTGACACTGGGGCATAGTATATGGTTGGTGGGGACAACAAAAACAGATGTGAAGAAAAGTGAACAATTTGTCTATTATTTCAATTCTACCAATGTCTTTAGATGTTAAAAATGATATGGCAAAACAGAAAATAGAGGGACTGTATTTTTCACTGTAACCAAAACAAACAAAAAAAATAATCTTTCTGTTTTCTTTGTTCAGGCGTTAACACAGTTCTTAGGATGGTCTGTTTTAAACACAGACACTTATGACAAGATGAATAAACTTGAAAATAGAAAAGACATCGCTCAAGACATGCTTATGTATCAAGCAAAATGTACCAACAGTGAGCTTCAAAGTATTTTGGTAAGACTTAATTTAATACCTGTTACATAATTAAAAGGATTTATACATATACATATATATATATATATATATATATATATATATATATATATATATATATACATATGCGTGTGTGTGTGTGTGTGTGTGTGTGTGTGTGTATGGATATATATATATATATATATATATATATATATATATATATATATATACAATACATGCATGTGTTTATTTGTATAGTCATATATACATATTTATAGTGTATGTGTATATTTATATCTGTATCCAGATCCATGTTGATATGTATGCATATTATATGATCAAAGAGGTTGGTGTAATGGTTAAGGTGTTTACCTTAGAACTCAAGGTGCAGCATTTGATTCTCACTTGGGATATTTGGCTAAGCTTAAAATGGCCAACAAGGACTATTAGCCTAATACTAATCTATGAACCTAGAGACTGCATGTCAGATGTACTGCATTATATGTGAAAGCCTGATTGGTCTGATAAGGGGGAGAAAAGAACCCATAGTGACTAATGTATCTGTAATTGCTTTAAAAGTTCTAAGTGCAGTTCAGATTCATGCAGACAAGAGTTCCTCTTCAGATGGTAAAACAATTCACAGCAGAAATATGGGAGAGAGAAATTAACAGACAGTGTATTTCTAAGATCTACAGTGCTACAGATGCCTTAGTTGATCCTTTTTTGCTGCAGGATTCATCACTGAAGGGGTCTGACCACGCTCCATGCAGGCTGATGTTTGCTGGATTAATTCGTGTAGGGAAAGAGCTAATAAACAAAGGGTAAGTTAGTTGTGCACCCCAAAACTGGAGACAGCTCCAAGCAGTTATTAACATGTAATTATCAAATACAGATCCCCTGAATCTGGATAAAGTAACCAACGATAAAAGTATAATATTCCAAAAAAGCCAACAACTCGTTGGAATACACACGGCAAAGCAACACTTTAATACAAAATAGTAAAAATATAAAACATGTGAGCACTTCCACAGAGTCCTTTCTGCTTCCTCAGACATACTACATTAACTGCTGCTCTTATTTAAATAATGATACAGCTAGGTCATATCCAATCAGTTAACAGCATCTTGATTGAATAAATAAAAGTTAAAGGCATACACTATACAAACACTATATAAACAATCAATCATATAAATAGTGAACTAAAAATATATGTAAAGAAACTGTAAAAACATGCTCTATAAAATTAGATAGTGGTAAAACTGTAAAATATATGTACAAATATTAGAAGATGTGACCAAACATAATAATCAATGTTTCAAAGCCCTGTTCCTAAGAAAAGGTTTCCGTGAAACCTTACTATTTAGTCCAGGTGGTCTGTCAGCCTGAAGCCTAATTATCCATTCTTGTTCTGAGGCTTCGGTCTTGTTATTCATGTTCTCACCTCTTTTATTAACTTGTATGATATGTAACACTAGAAACCTGAAGGTGTGTGTGGCTCCCTCCTTTATAACATGCATTGCTAACGCACTTGTCTCTTTTTTATTTTTAATGTCCCTTACATGTTCTAGGACTCTATCTTTGAATAGCCAATTAGTTTTGCCTACATAGTAGGCTGGGCATTTAGTACAGAAACCAAAGTATACAACATTGTTACTATAACAGTCTGTATAAAAGCGTGTATCAGTGCTGAACTTTCGAGTCGGGTGTGTATACTGCCCCCCTCCAAATATGAAGGGGCAGGCTGTACACCTTCTACATGGAAAGGTACCTAGCCTATCAGACCTTGCATAGTGGTCTCCATCTAACTTCTTATAGCACAACTGTCTTTTTAATGACATGTTGTTTTTGAAGGTAAACAATGGTGTAGCCCCTATAACACCTTCTAGTTCATCCACATTTAACAATATGCCCCAATTATTTTTAATTATATTACAGACTGTGCTGATATTACTTGCAAATGTTAATGGAAAACGTAATACATCATTCTCTGGATTCCTGGTTACTGTGGTACTGGTGGCATCGTTACTTTGGTTATCCTGGTTGGTTCTCATCCTATCATAATAGGGCTTGTACCTCTCTCTTCTCTCATTCCAAGCCACTTTAATTTGTTTGTCTATATCTCTGGCTTCATATCCCCTTTTAATAAATTCATGCTTTAACAGGGTAAGTGCCTGGGACAAACTATTATCATCATTATATAGCCTCATGCATCTAACTATCTGTCCTTTGATCACATTGGTTTTAGTGTAGTTAGGATTCATACTACTACTATGTAGAACATTATTCTATCTAATGCGTTTCCTGTACATGGAGGTATGAACATAATTGAGTGTAAATCTTGTAACTTTTACATCTAGAAACTCTATTTCTGTATTTGAGTATTTGTATGTGAAATTCAAAAAAGGGGTAATGGTATTAATGAAATTTAGAAATTGCTGCAAATTATCTTCATTATCATGCCACAACAGAAAAATATTGTCAACAAAACATGTGTACCATATAATAGACTTAGCAAAAATGTTACCTGTCAAAATATTCTCAGTTTCCCATTGTACGAGTGCTAGGTTGGCGTAGCTATTGGCACAAGCAGTGGCCATAGCCACGCCAACCTTCTGTATATAAAACTTGTCACCAAACACAAAGATATTATTTTCTAGGATGATCTCAAGTAATCACAGTAGATGCTCACACAATACAGAAAACTGAGAACCAAAGTGGAAGCGATACTATATAAGGCTGTCTTCCGAAATCAGCACACCTCCAATAACTCCACCAAATGCTGCAAAGCTCAAAACACTGTCAATTCACCGATGTTGTATAAAATACTTTTATTGACAAATCCACTAGAAAAATTCAATAGAAAACTAGAATTGCTGAATGTTGAACAGAAACCAAAAAAGGGATTTAGCGCTTTCGTCTCCCACTGGAGACCTCATCAGAATCAATGCTTAAAGTGGTATAAAGTCCTTATATAATACCCATAGTTCCATTGATTGAATAATTGTTAATTCCAATTAATTGAGTATGGTGAAATAAATTAAACATGTTTTCCTATTTAGTAGTATTCGTCTATGCATTGAATAACAACAATACCATGCACATATGCAAGCATATACATTCTGCAATAAAAATGAAAACAGAAAGTAAAAATGCTATACACGTGTATAATCAGTGCAACTAAATAATAGTATAAATATAAAATATAAAATATTACACGTCTTGACACTTAAACGTATTTCCACACCAGTGTAAGTCAAGTACAATAAAATAAATTGAATGAATAGTTTAAGAATTTAAAAATTGTGTATATTAAACAATTGTGTATATTAAACTGTGTATATTAAACTGAATGGGGCTAGTATGCTACTAAAACATCCTGAGAATCCTTATGTTCGAAGTAATACTTCATCCTATCAATGTATAAATATATAAATGTATTGTATGCTTCAATCAATTGAAAATACTGTTCTTCCCACTTGTATTCACTTATAAACTCATATGCTTAGACAAGTGCGTTCCTAAATGTACAAATGATATGCAATAAGAATATTGTAAAAACTTTTAACATTTTATTTATTTATTTATATTTATTACACTCTGTGTATATCTTTTTATTTAAAAACTTGATGTACATATGTGTTACATAAATTAATTATATATATATTTGTATATTGTTGTTAAAAAATCAATACAAATAATGTGGAGGTTAAAAATTGTAGTATAAATATCATAAATATCATAAAAATCATAAAAATATGTATAAATATCATAAATATTATAAATATTATTAATATATATTAATATTATAAATATTGTAAATGTTGTAAATTCCAATTAATACTGTTAAAAACACAGGAGAGTTGATGAGTATTCTAAAAACTTGTAGCCCATAATAAATAAATAAATAAACTCGCTACGGCAATGTATCTAGATAAGTATTAAACTATAAAAACACCAGTGGTATAAAAACTTATTACTAAGACTATTACTAAAATGTTATCTGAAAAAATACACCCCTGTTTGTTGTGGTAAATGTTGTAATCATAATGAAAGGAAGAAAATGTTGAATTTTGTATTAATATTATTATTATTATTATTATTATTATTATTATTAATATTATTATTATTATTAATGTTGTTAATGTCTCTTGGGGTCTTCAGCTAGAATCTTGAGGGCAGGTTTAATGGAGACGTGGTCATTCAACCCTTTACCAAAACAGGCATCCATCTTTAATTGCCAAATCATTTCCCTATATTCTAATCTTGTCTCCCAATCACCACCCCTTTCCCGTTGTTCCACTTCTTCCAACATCCAAAATTTAAAATCAGCTTGTTGGCATGTTATTGAATGTCTGTACAGTGAATTATTCACATCCTTTTTGTTGATGTCTCTCATATGTTCATATATTCTCCTCCTTAAATGTCTAACTGTTTTACCTACATAAAATGCCCAACAGCATTTACAAAATGCTAAATAAATCACCCCTTTGGTATAGCAACTACTATATCTCTTAGATTTCAGGGACATCCCTAAACTCGGGATCCACACACTTTTCGTATCTGCAATGAATGAACACTGGGAACATCTCCCACACCTAAATGTACCAATTCTATTGGATACAGTTTCACATAACCCTATATTTTTCTTTTTCTCAAAAATATTCTTTAAATTTTGGTTCCTTCTATAACTATAGGTAAGTCGATCTTGAAAAACTGTCACTCTGGTGGGCATAGTTTTAAAAAACTCCCATGTGTCATCAATACATTTTTTGAGCCATTTTATACCCTTAAAATACGTTAAAGTTAAAAATGGCCCAATAGCTGGCTTGTTGTTCAAATTACTCGTATTCTGGCCAACCCCTATGGTATTGTCCAGATCTTCTCTATATAGTAGAGGTCTATAATATGTTTCCCTTTTTTCAATTACATATTGTTTCGCCTTCATGATGAGATCCACTGGGTATCCCCTCTGCTGAAACATTTTTTGTAGGTTGTCCATCTCTAAAAGAAAATCATCTCTTTCTGATATCATCCTTGCAATTCTTATCATTTGGCCCTTAACAATGTTCTTTTTTAAGTGGAAGAAGTGGAACAACGGGAAAGGGGTGGTGATTGGGAGACAAGATTAGAATATAGGGAAATGATTTGGCAATTAAAGATGGATGCCTGTTTTGGTAAAGGGTTGAATGACCACGTCTCCATTACACCTGCCCTCAAGATTCTAGCTGAAGACCCCAAGAGACATTAATAACATTAATAATAATAATAATAATATTAATAATAATAATAATATTAATACAAATTCAACATTTTCTTCCTTTCATTATGATTACAACATTTACCACAACAAACAGGGGTGTATTTTTTCAGATAACATTTTAGTAATAGTCTTAGTAATATGTTTTTATACCACTGGTGTTTTTATGGTTTAATACTTATCTAGATACAGTGCCGTAGCGAGTTTATTTATTTATTTATTATGGGCTGCAAGTTTTTAGAATAGTCAACAACTCTCCTGTGTTTTTAACAGTATTAATTGGAATTTACAACATTTACAATATTTATAATATTAATATATATTAATAATATTTATAATATTTATGATATTTATACATATTTATATGATTTTTATGATATTTATGATATTTATGATATTTATACTACAATTTTTAACCTCCACATTATTTGTATTGATTTTTTAACAACAATATACAAATATATATATAATTCATTTATGTAACACATATGTACATCAAGTTTTTAAATAAAAACATATACACAGAGTGTAATAAATATAAATAAATAAATAAATAAAATGTTAAAAGTTTTTACAATATTCTTATTGCATATCATTTGTACATTTAGGAACGCACTTTTCTAAGCATATGAGTGTCCATTTTCATAAAGGACACCTACACCTCTCGATTGGTGGCTACTCATGAAGCATCAGAAACCATACAAGTTTTACTCACCATAGGCAAAACTGCCATACAACTGGTCGCATGTTATAGAACACCCTCCCAATCCCAGGAATCCCATCAAGCATTCCTGAAAACACTGGAGGATATGAATGTCACACCAAACACCATCATATTGGGTGACTTCAATTACCCCAACATAGACTGGGCCCACTATTCTAGCCCTAACACCCTAGCCCAAAGATTCCTGGAATTCATAAACTCAAATGCTATGGAGCAACTGGTCACCTCTCCTACGAGGAGAGATAATATACTTGACCTGATTATCACAAACATGGGGTCCAAATGCTCGCACCGGATATAAACCCCTCACTAGTAAGATCTGATCATAAACTGATCACGTTGGATGTACATATCCCACCCCACCCCAGAACAAAAGACTACAGTGAAAAACTTTTCAAAAGCTGACTTTGCGCTCCTTAAGTCAGAAATGATATCCTTTAAGCCTACTGGGTTAATGGAATCCACATCCCAAAATGCTGAATCCTTCACAAAAGCCTTCTACGGACATCTCCAAGAATGCATGGATCAAGCAATCCCAACTAAAACCAAGACCCTCTCCACCAAGGGGAAACGCCCGGTTTGGTGGACCCCGGCTATAAACAAACTGTACAACAAAAGAAGGAAGCTACTGCAGGACAAAGCCAAATCCCACAAGGGAAAGGCTTCCCTGATCAGCACAAATAAAAAACTACGCTCTCTCATAAAAACATTTAAAGCAAACTTTGAGAAAAAGATTGCCAAGGATACCAAAGACAATCACAAAGCCTTCTTCAATTATGTCAGAACCTTGGGAGGAAATTCTCAGATATGCTCTGAGCTAGTACACAATGACAAAAAATTCACTGACCCTACTGACATTGCCAACATTCTGGCAGATAGGTTCAGTGCAAATTTCTCCCATCCCTCACCCCCTAAAGATGAAGTAACTATCCCTGTTGAATGTAACCTACCAGTCATCACAGACACACAGGTGAAATCAGCACTCAACAAGGCAAAAAACACAGCATCTATGGGACCCGATGGTATCCCCGGTTGCGTGTTACGTGAACTCCAAGATGAACTAAACCCGCCCCTAAGAACTCTATTCAATCTTAGCCTCACTACAGGATATGTACCTGAACACTGGCGCACAGCAACAGTGGTCCCACTCCACAAAGGGGGAAATTCTACTGACCCAGGTAACTACCGCCCCATAAGTTTGACCAGCCTGATCTGTAAGGCTATGGAAAGAATCATCATGGAACTCATAAATGGCGACATTGGGGATCTGCAGACCCTTGATCCCACACAGTTCGGTTTTGTAAAAGGCAGATCCTGCCTCTTAAACCTGGTTGACTTCTTTGAGACAGTCACTAGTGCCATCGATGAGGGCAAGGCTGTCCACACTGCCTATTTGGACTTAGCTAAGGCCTTTGACACAATACCACACTCTGGCATCATTGACAAACTCAGCAGCCTAAATGTAAATCCATATGTCACAAGATGGGTAGCAAATTGGCTAAAAAACAGAACCCATAAGGTTAAAATTGCTGGAGCCATGTCAGACTCAAAACCCGTCACAAGTGGTGTCCCACAGGGCTCTGTCTTGGGTCCACTCCTATTCGGCATTTACTTCTCAGATGTGAAAGCAAATATGGAAGGATTATGGCTGACAAAGTTTGCAGATGACTGCAAACTGGGTTCCATAGTGGATTCACCTGCCGACACACACATCCTACAGAAAGGTCTCACTGAAACGGACAACTGGTGCCGGAATCATGGCCTCAAACTTAACGCCAAAAATGTATAGTCATCCCTTTGGGAAAAACAAAGTACCCACAAACTATCACGTAGACAATAACCCACTGAATACGGAAGATGTAATCAGAGACCTGGGGACTCAAGTCGATAGTGACCTCTCCTTTGACAACCATGTTGCCAAAGTGGTCAGAAAGACATTCTACCTTGCCCATCTCATCATGAAGGGATTCTCATCCAGATCAAAGGAGGTCATTGTACCTCTATATTCCTCCCTTGTCAGGCCCATGATTGAATATAATGCTCCATTTGGGATGTATCTCACCCGGCACATGCAACAACTGGAAAGACCCCAGAAGTACCTCACCAAGAGGATCATAGGTCTAAAACATGTGCCGTATCCAGCTAGATTAAAGAAACTCCAGCTCTATTCAGTAGCATACCGCCTGCTCAGAGGTGATTTGTGCCTAATATACAGGTCCATGTCCAACCAGGAATTGATGGACATGCTCCATCTCAAAAAATCCAAATCCACCAGAACCACACGAGCTAAAGATTTCAACCTCTGCACAAATATGAACAGGACATGCTGGAGGGATAGATTCATAACACAGAGGTTACCCATACTCTGGAACAAAATCCCAGTTCACGTGAGACAGAGCCCTTCATTGGCACTGTTCAAGAAAAATCTCGATGCATGGATGGGAGATCGCAAGTTTACCCCGGGAGTGACCTCAGTGTCACTACTAGACAGAGGTATAGTTTACTAAATAATAGGGTTCCACATGTGTCACTACTAGAGAGGCGCAACTATATAGTATGGGGTGGCGTAAAGCCACATCACTGTTGGCTAGGCTTATAAATGCCCCCGGGCAGATAGCCTAGTACACTACTATGAAACTATGAAACTATAAGGGAATATAAGTGGGAAGAACAGTATTTTCAATTGATTGAAACATACAATACATTTATATATTTATACATTGATAGGATGAAGTACTACTTTGAACATAAGGATTCTCAGGATGTTTTAGTAGCATACCAGCCCTATTCAGTTTAATATACACAGTTTAATATACACAATTGTTTAATATACACAATTTTTAAATTCTTAAACTATTCATTCAATTTATTTTATTGTACTTGACTTACACTGGTGTGGAAATACGTTTAAGTGTCAAGACATGTGTAATATTTTATATTTTATATTTATACTATTATTTAGTTGCACTGATTATACACGTGTATAGCATTTTTACTTTCTGTTTTCATTTTTATTGCAGAATGTATATGCTTGCATATGTGCATGGTATTGTTGTTATTCAAAGCATAGACGAATACTACTAAATAGGAAAACATGTTTAATTTATTTCACCTTACTCAATTAATTGGAATTAACAATTATTCAATCAATGGAACTATGGGTATTATATAAGGACTTTATACCACTTTAAGCATTGATTCTGATGAGGTCTCCAGTGGGAGACGAAAGCGCTAAATCCCTTTTTTGGTTTCTGTACAACATTCAGCAATTCTAGTTTTCTATTGAATTTTTCTAGTGGATTTGTCAATAAAAGTATTTTATACAACATCGGTGAATTGACAGTGTTTTGAGCTTTGCAGCATTTGGTGGAGTTATTGGAGGTGTGTTGATTTCGGAAGACAGCCTTTATAGTACCGCTTCCACTTATGATCTCAAGTAAGGTACAAATAAGTTGAATTTTGGTATTTTCTATCCCTTTTCTATTAAGTAGTTCCCTTACATTATCTATGCCCCAAGAATGGGGAATAACTGTGAAAAGGGACTCTACATAAAGAGTAACAAGCCAGCACTGGTCATCTATACCCTCCAAATGTACACAAAGGTCTCTCAGAAAATCTTTAGTGTCCAATAAGACAGTGGTACATTCCTTAAGTATAGTATGCAGGTTTTTCTCAACATATATTGACAATGATTCTGTCACCCACCCCCGACTAGATACTATAGGTCGCATGGGTGGGCTTTCTATGTTTTTATGGACTTTTGGTAGACCATACATAATTGGAGTCACTGGTTACTCTATATTGAAATATTCAAAAAGTGGCTCAGAAATCATGCCTGTTATTAACATATCAAACAAAAAAACTTGCAGTCTGTCTGTAATGGCTTTAACATGAGTTGCAGAAATCTCGCAATAAGTATCAGTGTTACTTAAATGTACTAACATACTTGCAATATATTTGTCTCTATCTAAAATAACAATTCCTCCACCATTATCTGCTGGGCGTATTTCAACACTTTTAAAGCATGTCAATATATGTTGAGAAAAACCTGCATCCTATACTTAAGGAATGTACTACTGTCTTATTGGACACTAAAAATTTTTTGAGAGACCTTAGTGTACATTTGGAGGGTATAGATGACCAATTCTGGCTTGTTACTCTTGATGTAGAGTCCCTTTTCACAGTTATTCCTCATTCTTGGGGCATAGATAATGTAAGGGAACTACTTAATAGAAAAGGGATAGAAAATACCAAAATTCGACTTATTTGTACCTTACTTGAGATCATCCTAGAAAAATAATATCTTTGCGTTTGGCGACAAGCTTTATATACAGAAGGTTGGTGTGGCTATGGTCACGGCTTGTGCCAATAGCTATGCCAACCTAGCACTTGTACAATGGGAAACTGAGAATATTTTGACAGGTAACGTTTTTGCTAAGTCTATTATATGGTACAAACGTTTTGTTGACGATATTTTTTCTGTTGTGGCATGATAACAAAGATAATTTGCAGCAATTTCTAAATTTCATTAATACCATTACCCCTTTTTTGAATTTCACATACAAATACTCAAATACAGAAATAGAGTTTCTAGATGTAAAAGTTATAAGAGATACACTCAATTATGTTCATACCTCCATGTACAGGAAACCCATTAGATAGAATAATATTCTACATAGTAGTAGTATGCATCCTAACTACACTAAAACCAATGTGATCAAAGGACAAATAGTTAGATGCATGAGGCTATATAATGATGGTGATAGTTTGTCCCAGGCACTTACCCTGTTAAAACATGAATTTATTTAAAGGGGATATAAAGCCAGAAATATAGACAAACAAATTAAAGTGGCTTGGAATGAGAGAAGAGAGAGCTACAAGCCCTATGATGATAGGACGAGAACCAACCAGGATAACCAAAGTAACTATGCCACCAGTACCACAGTAACCAGGAATCCAGTGAATGATGTATTACATTTTCCATTAACATTTGCAAGTAATATCAGCATAGTCTGTGATATAATTAGAAATAATTGGGGCATATTGTTAAATGTGGATGAACTAGAAGGTGTTATAGGGGCTACACCATCGTTTACCTTCAAAAACAACATGTCATTAAAAAGACAGTTGTGCTATAAGAAGTTAGATGGAGACCACTATGCAAGGTCTGATAGGCTAGGTACATTTCCATGTAGAAGGTGTACAGCCTGCCCCTTCATATTTGGAGGGGGCAGTATGCACACCCGACTAGAAAGTTCAGCATTGATACATGCTTTTATACAGACTGTTATAGTAAGAATGTTGTATACTTTGGTTTCTGTACTAAATGCCCAGTCTACTATGTAGGCAAAACTAATTGGCTATTCAAAGATAGAGTCCTAGAACATGTAAGGGACATTAAAAATAAAATAGAGACAAGTGCGTTAGCAATGCATGTTATAAAGGAGGGAGCCACACACACCTTCAGGTTTCTAGTGTTACATATCATACAAGTTAATAAAAGAGGTGAGAACATGAATAACAAGACCGAAGCCTCAGAACAAGAATGGATAATTAGGCTTCAGGCTGACAGACCACCTGGACTAAATAGTAAGGTTTCACGGAAACCTTTTCTTAGGAACAGGGCTTTGAAACATTGATTATTATGTTTGGTCACATCTTCTAATATTTGTACATATATTTTACAGTTTTACCACTATCTAATTTTATAGAGCATGTTTTTACAGTTTCTTTACATATATTTTTAGTTCACTATTTATATGATTGATTGTTTATATAGTGTTTGTATAGTGTATGCCTTTAACTTTTATTTATTCAATCAAGATGCTGTTAACTGATTGGATATAACCTAGATGTATCATTATTTAAACAAGAGCAGCAGTTACTGTAGTATGTCTGAGGAAGCAGAGAGGACTCTGTGAAAGCGCTGATATGTTTTATATTTTTACTATTTTGTAGTAAAGTGTTGTTTTGCCGTGTGTATTCCAACAAGTTGTTGGCTTTTTTTGGAAAGTTATTAACATGCACTGATATTTACGATGACTGCTGGATGTTTTTCAAATAAAGTTCAGATTTCCTGTGGCTCTACAGACACCCATGGCAGTTACATCACAAAGATGTCTTGCAGAGCAGGGTACACACTCCAGCTACGTAAACAGCTACTTCTACAACTCACAGTGATATATAGGGTCTACTACCAGAGACCGAAATTACACTATTTCGAATTCCAGTAGTAGATGACCACTAATGCGAAAGTGCACTTCACCGAAAGTGCACTTTTGCGAACACCATTAGAAGGAACGGGCAATGTCCACCACTGTGGTGCGGTAGTCACAGACCTTAGGGTTAGGGCTTGAGTTAAGGATAGTGGATAACCCAACTAGGTATCCACTATCCTTAACCCAAGCCCTAACCCTAAGGTCCGTGACTACCGCACCACAGTGGAAGAGGTAGTTCCATGACTACTGCACCACGGAGGACATACAGTTTCCTCCACTGTGGTGTAGTAGTCATGGACCTTAGGGTTAGGGCTTGGGTTAAGGATAGTGGATAGCCCTATTAGCTATCCACTATCCTTAACCCAAACCTTAACCCTAAGGTCCGTAACCGTTCACTCAAGTGGTGTTCGTGAAAGTGCACTTTCAGTGAAATGCACTTTCGTGTTAGTGGGCATCTACTACTGGATTTTGAAATAGTGCAATTTCTATCTGCGGTAGTAGACCCATATATATTACATACTAAAGTATGCCAACAAAGGGTCCTAGGTAATCACACCTTTGGTACAGACTGCACTTTCCAAAGCCTAGCTCAATGCAGATAATAAGCATATATCTCTATACTGCATTATATGGAAAGAACAGCATCAGTTCTATTCCAGACAGCAAAGTTTCTGCCATGCGACACATTTTCATTTGTGAAGAAAATGAGCTTTTGAGTAGAAACCATACTAAAAATAGGTTTGCAATCCTATATATGGAAAGTGAAACAGACTGAATAGACAAAATCTGAAATCTGATAGAGATTTGTAGATAATATTATTACTAAAATAATTAAAATAAATGTTAATAGTGAAATTTGAAAAATGAAGGAGAACCATACTCATTCTCAATATATTTGATTACTTTTATATAAATGTAAATGTGCCTATGTCTCAAGTGATAATTCAATAAAGGTGTTTAAAAAAAGAGAGAGCTGTTGGATCTGGGAGCTTCTTATAAACCATCTGGATAAAGGCTGAGCAAACATTATTGTATATAGTTTAAACACTCCTTAAGATTATAGGTTCATAGTTTCACAGGTAAGTAGTAGGCTAGCTGCCCTTGAGGGCAATCTTAAACCTAGCCAGTTTCCATTTTTGTGCTCAAAATAATCTGTCTTATTTAATTATAGACTCACTTTACCCATCCCATGGTCACTAATTATATATTACTCCTAATGAGAATAACTGGGATCATACCATAGATAATTTGAGGGGACCTATGCATGGGATAACACATTAGGAGCTGCCTTTGCCCATTAGCAGTACAGAGAGCAGTCCTAGAGTAACTTTTCTGTTTCCTATCCATAAATATAGGTTACCTTTAAATACAGACAGGGATAAACTTTGTTTCATGTGACTCGGGAGTCCATTGCAGGAGCAGCGGTATCCAAACCATTTTACTGATGTTGCAAAAGAGGTTTAGATCCCTAGATCAAGTATTTCTAATACTATTTGACTTGCTGATTTGCAGTAAATCTATCAGTGATGGATCAGAAGGTGCTTTGTATGCGAGACACAGGTCACCTCTTAGCAGTCTGTTGAATAATGAGTACAGTGACAGGGCTTTGAGTCGGTCCATGTAGGACATCTTGTTTAGGCTTTGTATCCTTTTAGTAAGGTATCTCTCTGTGAGTTTCAGATGTTACATGTTTCTGGACAGAAACATGCCAAAGGGGACATCATATTCAATGAATGACCTAATGAGGGCTGAGTAAAGGGAGACAATGACAACCCTAGATCTAGACAAAATCCCTTTGTTTATAAGCTCTGCAATATAGAAGGACTTTCTTACAAAAATAGACACATGTTGGTCAAATGTTAGTTCACTGTCCACATACGTTCCCAAATCCCAAACATCTAGGTCAGCTGTTAGGGGAATATTGGAAATGTGGTAGTTCCCTGGTGTAGATGACTTCCCAATGCATTTTTTGGCATTTAGTTTCAGTCCATGACTTTGTCAACAGTTATTTATTTGAGACAAACCTTCCTGCAGAATGGTCAAGTCATGTGTGGAATCAATGACTACTCCTAGCTTGCACTCACCTTTGGTATTGGCTTTAACTTCAGAAAAGTAGATGCCAAACAGGACAAGGCCAAGCACAGAACCCTGGGAGATTCCACTGGTGACTGGTTTCTTTGCACAGGTAACTTCCCTTATTTTAATTATCTACTTCCTACCTGTGAGCCAACTGGCAATCCAGCAGGTGACAAAGAGTTTCATTCCTAGTTTATTTCACTTTTCTACTATGGCTGAATGGGGAACTGAGTCAAAAACCTTGGCCAGGTCAAGGTATGTGGTGTGTACCGCTTCACTTTCATCCATTGCTTTTGTGACCTTTTCAAAAAAAAATCTACCAGGTTGAGTAAGCATGACCTACCTTTGACAAATCCAAACTGAAACAGGTACAGTGTTTGGAGGCTCCCTGTGTCATGATTGATTAATTTCATTAAGAGTCTTTCCATGGCTTTGCATATAAGGTTGGTCAGGTTTATGGGTCTGCATACCTCTCCACCTCTTAGTGCAAGAAATCTGGACAAAGCCATAAATAATGGGGAATAAAGGCCAACAAACTGGGACACATTTTAAATATTGTACTTATAAACTTAGAAAGTTGATAGAATAACAGGTTTTGCATTAGCATGAACTTTATGATGGGCATAAAGTCAGAAACTCAAATGTCTGCCATTATTTTATGACTTCAATTTTCAATGATTTGCATGAAAACCAAAAATTTTATGAGAAGCAGACCACAAACATGAGGACGGTTGAGTTGTATGTGGGTCTGCAATTGCCTGGGTCTGTGGTAGGTCCTCCCTTATGAAGGGGAATTACTATACCTGTTCTCCAACTGCTTGGTATAAAACTCGTATGGATGCTAAGATTGAATATTGTTGTTAGGGTTGTGGATAAATCATACTTTATGCTATTTAACATGCATCCAGGGTCAAGACCCATCAATGCAGTATTGATGGATTTAGATAGCACTTTTAGGACTTGGTCTTGTGTGATAGATGGAGGCATGCCACTTTCGGGTTTATCTTGAGGGGCAGGTGGATTATTATGTGCATAATTAATTTATAACATTAGACGCTGTCATAAGATGATGATCTTCACACGCCAGAGAATTTACATGTAACCCATCTGAAAGGAGTAAAAACAAACCTTAACACTGAATGACTTTAATGGGAGGCACTTCATACAGTATTAATGAGGGAATTCCAAACCTAGGGTTAAATATTTGAGAATACCCTAAGACCAAGACTAATTCTGTTTCTCTGGAACATAAACAGTACAGAAGAAAATTATCTGTACCAGAACTGCAAATCAAAGTGCCATAAGAAACTATCATTGACTTCAGCTAGTGCTATACCCAAGGGTTGGGTCCCCTTCTTTTCCAATGGCTTATGCCATTAGGTCAAGTCACTGACATCATGTGGTCAATACATGGTAAGCAACTTCCCTCCCATAATTCATTGCATTGTACCAGCCACCAGAGCCACTAACATGACTTCATTACTTCTTCATAGACAGCAGCCCAAATTGTGCTGTGCAGCATTTGTGATATCACCTGACCAGTGCAACATAGGCTGACTGCCTCCCTAACAACAATAATCACAGTTCCTAGCCTGCTACTGCAGTAGACTTTATTTCTTTACCTGGCAGCAAATGTCAAAAGTTATACAACACAGTGGAATATAAAATTTTCCTTTTTATTTAGGGAATTAGGTAATGTTACTGAAACACTTGGGTTTCTTTTAAAGAGAAACCCAGGCACACAAGTAAGTTAAATGTCTTGTTTAAGGTCAGAACACATGCATCGAATGATCTGTGCAACTAATTCAGAGTACAATGCCCCTTTTGGTATGTACCTCACAAGACATCTAGAACAACTGGAAAGGCCGCAGAAATACCTCACAAAGAGGATTACCAGCCTCAAACAGATGCCCTACGCAGACCGTCTCAAAAAACTCCAGCTTTACTTCGTCGCATATCGCCTACTCAGAGGTGATCTCTGCCTAACATACAAAGCTATGTCAAACTCAGAGCTGTTGGAAATGCTCCACTTAAAGAAATTCCAATCCCTCTGAGCTACACGTCCTAGGGACCTATACCTTGTCACCACAATAAACAGAACATGCTGGAGGGATAGATTCCTGCCCCAGAGACTTCCCATACTCTGGAACAATCTACCTATCTATATCAAACAAAGCTCTTCATTAGCATTCTCCAAGAAAAATCTTGATGATTGGATGGGAAATAGGAAATTCACCCCGGGGATCACTTCTGTGCCTCTGCTCGACAGGGGCACAGGAAAATAACTTTCTTGGGTGGCGAAAGCCAGGGTACCTTTTTGTCTGGTCTTATATAGGCCCTAGAGCCAGTAGCCTAGTACCTACCTATGAAACTATGAGCCTATTATACATAGTGTGACATTGTACTGATTCTTGCAATCTGATCAGTCCACCTTAAGACATGAATCAAGCGAACCCTGACCTCTTTGTTTGTTGACATTTTCAGTTTAGTTGTGGATACTTGATAGTAAGGTGCAAGCTTTTGTGCTCATTTAATGTAAGCAACACAGCTATGTGGCACTGGTAATTTTGTGTCTTTTCATGTTTTATTTATACAGTTAATTTAGTTGGTATGATACCATTTCAAGATGCATCATTTAACTGGTTTCATAGTTGCTGTCTACCATCAATAGAAATGCTCCCAACTAGCAAACATGATGTTTGAAAGGCTCATGTGTGGAGAAAACTAAGCAAATGCTAAAAACACTTGTCTCACGTAGCTATAGTACTGTTCTAGCAATACGTAAGTAACAGGTTCATAGGTGAATGCTCGGCTAACTGCCCTTAAAGGTCATTTTGAGCTTAGCCAATAATCTGTGGTCAGACTCAAACCTCATACTTTGTGTTTATAAGCTGAAGACCTTAACCATTATTCCAAACCTACCCCCTTAATGATTTTATAACTTGACAGTCATAACTGGATGAGCTATGACCCATCAAGTGGTGTTTGCCACAGGAAATCATTGTTAATGCAGCTCGGTACAGGCATTAATTTAAATAATTAATGAAAATTATTTCATAAGTTATGTTCTGTTGTTATTTTATAGGAAAATCTTATCAGAGGCACTGTTAAACCTCCATTTTGCACGTATCAGATTGTACTGATTTGATATGGTAGCTGAACAAAACAGAGCTGAGCAGATAAAACACAAAAGTAAGTTTTATATTATTTTTTGTTTCTTCATAGAAAACCAAAGAAAAGTGTAACAAGGAAGTTGAAGACCTGAGTGAAAAAGAGCTTATTAGAGTCCTGGTAAGTAGCATTCAATATCTGGTATATATATATATATATATATATATATATATATATATATATAAAATTAATTTTGAGCATAATTGTGAATATAATAAATCATTATGTTATCTTAATGAAAGTTATTCAATTTTGTGCATCAAAATCTAAGACAGACAATGGAGTGTTATAAGCTGTCCATCTATCAGGAGTAAATATCAAATGCATCCTATAGTTTACAGAAAAAAAGTACAATGAATCTATCAAATACAATCTGCTGCTAAGCTTACTTTCAGCACAAAATGACTAGCAGTCATGCCAAACAGAATCAAGTAACTTGTGCCAGTTTTTTAGAACACTCCATGTAGGCTGGAACAATGCTTCATCTAATGACAAATAATGATAAAATGTTGGTATTACCTTATTACTCCTCATGTAAAACTACGCCAAAAGCCCCTTGAGAAAAGTTAGTGAATGTCGGTGACATGTAAATCCTTTATAATTGCTCTGTTTAATAAATTAGTTTTTCACCAAGTCCTTCCTGAACTCCTTTGAATTCAGTGGTGACAAATGAATTTTGAAAACTTGGCATCTAAAATTAATCTCTTTATTTTGATAAATGTTACTGTTTTTCTTTTCATATATTGCAATATAAACATTATTTCACAATGCTTCATGAATGCCTTGCCAATCTTTTTCTTTTTCTGTAAGCAGGATATTTTATGGTGCTTCTTTTAATTCTCTACTCCAAACAGAAGTTACATCCAATGCACACAAACATTTTCAGATTTTAAATATGTATTACAGATATGTTGTTCCTTGATGTATACCAATAAAACAGTAAGAAAATATATTGGGTCAAACCTGAAAAAAAAAATAAAGCCATGAATTAAAAATAAATATTGACAAAGCTGCCTTATAGCATTATATATTTTCCAATATAACAGACTGAGCCAGCATATTAACATACTTTTTGTTTCAATGAACCTCATAAGTGCAGCATATCTCAGTTGAAATACATGTAAAAAAAAATTTTATACATCTCCAATAACATAAATATTGAAAAAATGAAAATTAATTTAGAGATAAGCACACCAAAATATTTTTGGAGGAAGGTTCTGCAGTCCCACATTTCCCATGATCTGGTCTTTCCTTCCTGTAGCTCCTACTTATTTTAAACATCTTTAAAATCACTGCAACATTGGGATAAAGATTAATAACCCTTGCAGTAACCCTGCTATTCTAAATTAATTATTAATCAGATCTCCAGACTGCATGATTTAAACAAAAATGACTCAGTAAAACCAAATGCTTCCATTGTTTTCCATGCAGGAACAAATGATCAAGCTATGAGTGAGCATAGCAGAAAAAGTGCAGTCTGAAGAACTGTATGAGGCCTCTGGTGGGTTGAACTACTGGTCCATAGCTTGTGGTTTTGTTTTCATTGCTGACTGGGAATCCATTTGTAGAAATGATGGCCTGTACCTGTATAACTGTCTTCCATCTGTTTGTGAGGAGAAGCACAGTACAGCGTTAAGGGATTTCATTAACAAAGGATTGAAACTGGCCAAGGGAAGACAGAATCCAGCATAATAAGAAAAGTTCTGGATTACATTTTCACAAAGAAGTATAGTTAGTGAACCAGAGCTCAGTACCTGGAATAAATACAGGTGAATATGTGCAGGTAATGTAATAAAACACAATTGTAATACATTCAGATGCAAAGCAGAACATGCAGTGTTAGTTGGAAAGTGTTAGGCAATAAGTGCCCTGACTTCAAATCAAAAAATGTTAGGTGAACTAGTGGTATTGATGAAAGAGCAATGCCATATATTAATACATTGACAGAAATGTGGTACACTGACAACCATGACTGACAGAAACACCACAGGGCACAGTTACAGGAGGCATCAGACAGATAAAACTGCAGGAAAAGGGACATCATAGGTCATAGGTCACACTGGAGATGCAAAATTGAAGGACAAATATGAAAAGGGGTCATATGCAATACTTCGTACTCAGGTAAAGTAGAAAGTCAAGAAAATTATAAACTGAATAATACAAAGGAGATTTTTTGTTGATTAGGGTAATTTTAGTTTGCCAAACATAACCTGGAATAAATTGTCTGTTGCTATAGCCATGAACAGGATCACCCTTGCTGCCCTATAGGAAGCAGAACTTAGGCAGTTGGTACTGGAGCCTGCCTAAAATACAGCTAACTTAGAGCTGGCATTTTACTGTGGGATAAGGAGCAGATGTCAGATTTGGTACAGGGTACACATTTGGAAATTTAAGATCATTAAACAGTCTGCTTCATCATCACAGAGTTCAGGCTGCTAGGTGGAGAGACATTTCCCTGCTATACATTTGGTTGGGGACACATAGTTGAAGTGAAATTCGGTTAGTCACATATGACTGCCACATATGCCACAGAGAAGCATGCAGCACTATCCCCACACAAATCTAACTACACCGCCACAAAAGAACTAATGGATAAAAGGACATATTCTTCTGACTTCTGATAGTAGCTGTTATTAAATGTTAAGAAGTTATTGGAAAGTACAGTGTCAAACAGTTCAACGTATAAATTGATTTCTGATTGTGGCATAGCTTGTTGATCTGTTTGACATCATACTTTCCAATAACTCCTTAATATTTAATAACAACTACTATCTTCAAAAGGTAGGAGTTGCGATGGAGTCACCTTGTGGGACCATTTTTGCCAATTTAGTTATGGCAGGATGGGAAAAGAAATATGTCCTGGGAAGCAATTATGCTGATAACATTATGTTGTATCTCCATTATTTGGATGATATATTTATCCTATGGAAAGGTGACCAACAATCTATGGAACAATTTTTAGGATATATTAATAGCATGGCACAATATTTAAAATTCACACATGCCATAGATAAGCAAGAAATAAACTATGTGGATGTTAACCTTAGTAAGGATAGAATTAATCAAAGATTTATTGCAAAAATACACTGGAAGCCAACTTACTCCAACACATTCCTGCATTTTATAAGCTCCGATCCTTTATTGAATTAGAAATCAGTAGTAAAAGGACAATTTGTCCGCACTGCTAAAATGGTTAGCTTGGAAGCAGATTTTATTTTTGAGTGCAGGCATCTCACAGAGATGTTTATAAGTAGGGGTTATCCTGTTAGTTTATTGCATGAAGTGTATACTGAGGTTAGCCATAAAAGGAATAATGGACATTTTTCACCAATCCTAAATCAGCAGGTGAACCAGATATATATATATATATATATATATATATATATATATATATATATATATATATATATATATATAAACAAAAGGAAGATGATTGCATAGATTATAATGCAACCTTCATTACAACATTTAATGTCCATTTTTATGAGATAAAAACAATAATTTTAAAGAATTGGAATTTAATCGAGGTTGAAGCACCTGCTATTAATAAATTTAAGGATGGTGTCAAAATGATTGCCAGGAGAGGCAAGAATTTAAAAACTCTCCTTGAAATGTGTAAAATAACAAAAAAACACCAAGTAAAAGGCATGAAAAATGTGGAATGTGTAATTTATGCAAGCATATGTTTGAAGGTAAACTTGTCCAAATCAATGGTCGGAAATATAATATATATGATAAATTAAATTATAATTCGAAAGGGCTGGCATATGTGGCAATGAGTAAGCACTGTCCAACTTATTATATAGGGAAGACTACTAGAACCCTAAAATAAAAAGTATATGAGCACCTATGTGCCATTAGAAAGATGAATTTAACAAATGCACTTGCGAAACACATACAGGAGTATGGTGAACATAGTTTTGAATTTTGTGGTATCCAACAAGTCCATGAGCAACTTAGGGGTGGCCCATGGATGCTACGTTTAGAAAGAGCAGAATTAATCTGGCAACTAAAACTACATTCTTATGTATGGCCGGGTTTGAATGACTACTGTGCAATCAACAGTATACTCCTGCTAAAAGCATTACTTAGGTGAGGTAATTTGTTAGCTGGTTTTAATTATTGCTGACCTGTGTTAGGGTAGTGATTTAATAAGCATATTTACTTATACATAATTTTTTATACATATTTTTCTATAACAAGAAATATTTTAATTAATAATAATCAACTAGGATGTCTTTAGATTATTTATTAATGAAGGAATTTAGTTAATGTATTTTATGTATCTGTGTTTTATATATATGCGCTTTATATTTTTTAAAATTTTTAATTTTATGACATCATTTCCTTTCTAGTGTAAGGCGGGCTTATTAAATGCTATTTAAAAAGTCCAGTTGTGGTTTAACATTGTTTTAGTCTGATGAAGTTAATTTTACAAATGATATTAAATAAGAGTTTTGCTTGTACTCTGGCTGCTGTTTTGTGATTTTTTCAGTTTTTTGTTTTTTCGCTTTTGGCTATTTTGAGTTGCATCAGACACCCTCCCCCATCCAACAATACTCTTCTAGGTTATTTCATAAATTAAGTACTTCCCTTTTTGTGTTGCCCCATTATTTTTCAAGACCTTTTATTACCCCTGAACCTCACTAAATGTACCCCATCCCGTGCTGTGACTGCAGTTTTAATCTTTGCCTGCAAAGAGTTTAATTTTTTTCTCTCATGAAAATAACTTCTGCAGCACACCACTGCTGAATGCTCTCTCACTTGCTAGTACCCCTTACTATCTGTGTCCTCCTTTCCAGCTACTTAATAAATATCTTGCATTGCAGCCTCTAGGCTGTACTGTCTCCTCTAGTGCTCTACTGTGTCCTCTAGAGCTGTACTATGTCCTCTAGTGCTGTACTGATAAAGTAAATGATGTATCTCTCAGCTGCCAAAGGTGTACTGGAAAGCAAAAAATCTATGAATAAAAATGCCAATAGCACCACCACAGACGATTGTTCCTTTAATAAAACACAAGACAAATAGATGAATAAAATAAAATAAAGTCCCCTTGATTGTGTACGATAAGTGCTTTTGGAATTATCCTTCATCAGATCATATAATGTAACTGCGAAAGCTCAGTTAAAAATCAGTTTCATCCAGTCATAGAGTCACTTGCAGGCCAATGCCTTCATTGCAACCTATCGGTTATCAGCCAATAGGATATTTAAAACATGAATGAATCTACACAATGCCCAATAGTAGATGATGAATGATGTCCAATGCCTTTTTAGTAACCTATCAATTGTCAACCAATCAAAATGTGTAGAGGTGAACATACCTCTTTAATGTCCAATGGTGGGCCTTCTATTCTTTAGAATGGGTCATAGCGGAACAACTGCATTTAGGCCTGGCTGTCTATCTGCTCTTAAATTAATAATCCATTTCACCTCATTGTGTTCTGTATCATTAGTAATATCTCCTTGCTTCATACCCAAAAATGTATTCTCTATAACTTTGAAATAAAAATGGTGAGAAGGGAATTGTATAATATGATTTGCAAGACAGTTTTAGTATCTTTGTTTCAGATGTCACAAAGATATCTCAATACTCTATTTTTAAACATCTGGTCAGTTTTGCCCACATAGTAGGCAGAACAGCCAGAACAAGTGGCCAGATATACCACATGTTCAGTATGGCAATCAGCCTGACAAGAAAAACTGTACTCAATTCCACTGACAGGATGTTTAAATAGATTGCTTTTATCAATGTTATGACATGCCATACATCTCCTACAATGAAAGGTTGCTTTTCTTGTTCTATTTTTGGTAACCATTGCGCCATCCTTCATACAAAATAGACTTTTCAAATTCTTTTTGTTCTTAAATGTGAATCTAGGTGTTTCACCTACAATTTCCAGTATCTTATCATCTTATATTAGGACTGGCCAATACTTCTTGATAATATTGCACACTTGCTGGCTGTCATTAGTATATGTTAAAATAAAATTCACTGTATCATGTGTTGGATTTAAATTTACTTTGTCAGTTCTAGAGATATCATTCCTATGCAGATATGGAGCGCCTTTGTTTTTCCTTAAATTTTCTGATTTATCAGTGTACAGCATTACATCTGCATTAGTGTAACCTCTTTCCTTCAGGTTATTTTGCAACTTTAGTGCTTCCCTTTCATAGTCAAAGTTAGATGTGCAAAGTCTTGAGATTCAAGTAACTTCATTTTCCATGATGTTCCTTGAAATGTGTTTAGGATGCATACTGCTTTTGTGTAAATAATGGTTCTTCCATAAATCTTTTCTATAGATCCTACTGCCAATCTCTTTTTCTTTATCAAAGAATATGGTCACATCTAAAAAATGTATGCTGGTATCTGAAAATTGAACAGTAAACTTAAAAAAAAGTAGTAGTTTCATTCAAGTATGCTACAAAAGCTTGTAGTTCTTCTTTCTGTCCATTCCAAACAAGGAAAATATCATCCACAAAATGTGCATAATTGACTACTTTCTCAAACCATGGATTAGTATCTTTAAGGACTTTTTCCTTTTCCCACTCTGCTAGCACAAGGTTAGAGTAACTGTTAGCACACGGTGTTCCCATGATAACTCCCCATCGTTGCCAATAATAATTCTTTCCATAATAGAAAATATTGGTATCTAATAACATCTCAAGTAACGGACAAACAAGATCTATGTCCAAATTTGTTGTATTTCTTCTAAGGAAATTCCTTATGGACTCTATGCCATGTTCTTTTGGAATAGAGGTGAATGAATTACAAATGTCTAAAGTTACGAGTAGAATACTGGGGTATTTTTTAAACTTGTTTTTGGACAAGCTCAATTGGCTTAACAGCATGCTGGCATCTCTAACAACTGTTGGTATTGCTGCTAGATAAGTCTTCAAATATCTCTCTACATATAACGATAAGGTCTCTGTGATCCATCTTCGACCAGAAACAATCGGTCGTAGGGGAGGATTCAAAATATCTTTGTGAATTTTAGGCAATCCACTAATAGAGGGTATTGTGGGATGTGGTTTATCTAAAAATTCATATAATTCCTGATTTATATGTCCTTGCATTAGTAAATCATATAGGTCTGTTTTTACTCTGGACAAGATCTTGTCTAATTGCGATTTACTTATTTTCTGATATGTCCTTTCATCTAGTAACATACGCATCATAGAATTATAGTTCCATTCAGCATCCAATATCACAATGGCACCACCTTTGTCAGAAGGCTTGACTACTATTTCTTGGTTTTTTTGCAATGAAAGTAAAGCTTCTTTTTCCTGCATAGTTATATTGTGATAGCACAAAATACGCTGATTAGCTAGTGCTGTACTGTGTCTTCTAGAACTCTACTGCCCATGGTAATGCCCTTTCAGTTTTTATAGCAGCCACTTGTAAATAGCTTACTGAGTTCTGGGTGAATAACGTATATTACTTCCTTTCTATTGACCACAGTTATCAGCCAGATGCAGAGCTACATTCATTTAATTTGCCAATACCATGTTAATGTGAATCTGTGCCATGTTTTGGTCTCTTGTAACAAGTCAATTATTCTCTAAGGATGATTTCTGACTGTGTCTACCAAGGTCTCACTTTTTGTCATTATTAGCCCATCACCAGGATCCCACTATCTCTGCCTCCCTGATTACCTGTACAGCTTACATTCACTCTTCCTTTGGCCTGACATCATTCACTGCTTGGCATGACTCTTGCTGTTCCTGTAGTTCACTGTCTCCTGCCTTCCAAATGTCAAACATTCTTGTCTTAGTACCAAGCTGCCCTGCTTTCACTTTTCTTTTCCCATAAATATTCCCTTAACTCCTTTCACCTCAGTATAAAAGTCATACTATTGTAATGTGACTTCTGCCTTACCTACAAGTCATCTAAGGATTTAATCAAATGCTCCCTTTCCATCTATCTCTGTTTAGTGCCAACCTTCTTCAACACTCATGCCTGACTGCTGCAGGTCTTCTGTCACACAATCCACCCACCACTTTGCTGAATGTCTACATTATTCCTTGCTTTCTTCCTGTCTGTCCCACATCATCTTCACCAGCTTGTATTCTGCTTTTCTGCACGTGCTCAAGCTACCATAATTTGTTCTCTTTGACATTTTCTGCAATTAGACTACTTTGACTTCTGCTCTTATACCCTCCTTTCAATGTCTGTCCAACAGTGTGCATCCTGCAATCCATCTCAGGCACTTCTTCATCACCTCCAGCTTCTTTAAATGCTGTGCCTTTACTGCCCAGGTTTATGTCCCTTAAAGTAGTATGGGTCACACTTCTGTTGGATACACCTTACTTTTCAGCTTCTTTGGCATGTTGGCCAGTCTTGTATAGCCTTGTGACTGTTTGTTTTGCTGAACCATGTGGTGACCACATCAAGCCATTTACCAGACGGATGCCTAGAATGGCCTTTCTTTCTTTATTCCTGTTGCCCCACCCATGTGGACTCAGGCAGTTATAATATCCTGTTCTGTTTGTTATGATATGTATATTCAGGTCACCAATTATCAACACCAATTCCTGTTGTCCTGTTTTATCTAGTAGGTACAGTCTGAAGCCACTCTTTTCCTCACTGTCACAACCCTGCTGTGGGGCATAGGTTGAGATTATGAATTGTGCCCTATCCTTACACTGATGTCCGATTGCCATGAGTCTGTCACTAATTCTGATGACATCTCTCAATATCCTCTGAAGCCTCTCCCTCACCACAATTATCATCACCTGAGTGGTAGACACTGGATCCCAGTTCAATTGGCTTTGGTGCACTGCCCTTATACCTTGTCTCCTGGATACATTGGATGTCCAGTCTATGCCTTGCCATAATGTCATCCACTTCTAAGCTGCATCCTGTCAGTGAAACTATACTGAGTGTAGTAATTCTTAGTTCTTGTCTGGCAAGTTGATTGGTTTTAAATCTTTTAGGTCAGAGTAGGTCAGGTACGCAACCACTTATCACTGGTAAATACCCATACCCATTTGGCAACATTAGTCAACAAAACTAAATCACTTAGAGAATATCTTACACCATGCAGTGGCTAGCCTTGGGACTGCATGCGGCCTCAGATCATAGTTCTCCTATATTATGGATACTGTGCAACACAGTAGATGCCCAAAGCAGTTGGTCTAGACAACTCCTCCCCCATAGGGCACCATCTCTAGTCTGTTACTGTCCACGACTCCATTCCTGGGTTATATTTGAGATGGAAACACTCAGCATATTTTTGGGAGGTGGGAGAAACCCCACAAGAGACAGAAGGACAACATGAAAGCTCCATACAGGCATTGGCCAGAGGTCAGGATCATACCTTGTACTTTGTGCATGGGAGGCAAAGAGTTTAACTATTATGCTAACTGGTCTCTTTTAAAGGAACTAAACATCTGCCACAGCTAAAATAGGAAATGCTGGTGAGAAAGAAAGCTGCCCTCTGACTCTGTTCAGGTGCAGCCTGGATGATTGGTTGGGAAACCTTAAATTCACTTCTGACCCAACCAATCAAGGTACTGATGGAATGGAATCTTGAAGCGAGGCAGCAAATGATCTATCTGATCAATAGTCTAGTATGAACCAAATTAGCAGTCTAGTATATCATCCGTCTCAGCTATTACTCAGGCCAATGCAAATACATTACAGAAAATAAGGATTTTTAGAATGCACTAAATTCATATTAAAATCACACAATTGAAATTAAAATCATTATGCAGGGAAATGAAACTAAACAGTATTACACACAAACATCAAATAATTATAATGCATAGTGTTTACGTAAACTAAAACCAAGACAAAAAAAGTGCTAAGGAAACATAAAAGTAAAAAGAGGGTAGGTAGTAAAACTAACAGGTATTCACTGCTGTACAGCTGAGTATAATTTCTCCAAGTTTTTTGGGTTTCTAATACCATAGATGAGGGTAAGGTGGTTCACACAGCCTATCTAGATCTCACCAAGGCTTTTGACACCATCCCCCACTCTGGAATTATAGATAAACTCACTAAACTAGGTATAAATCCCTATGTCACAAGATGGGTTGCCAACTGGCTCACTGACAGAACCCACAATGTGAAAGTAGCAGACTCCAAATCCAGCTTCAGACCAGTGACAAGTGGAGTACCACAGGGTTCAGTCCTGGGTCCTCTCCTGTTTGGTATCTACTTCTCTGAAGTGCAGGCCAACACAGAAGGTCTTTGGCTAACGAAGTTCGCAGATGACTACAAACTAGGAGCCATAATCAAAACTCCAAAAGATGAGGACATCCTACAAAAGGGCCTTGTTGAGACAGATGCCTGGTGTCAAAGCCATGGCCTCAAGCTCAATGCCAAAAAGTGCATTGTCATTCCTTTTGGTAAAAACTCAGTACCCATGAACTACCACATAGGTGGTAGTCTACTTAACACCGAAAGTGTGATGAGACCTTGGGACACAGGTGGACAGTAGTCTCTCCTTTGATAATCACATCACCACATTAGTCAGGAAATCCTTCTATGTGGCACACCTCATCACAAAAGGTTTCTCATCCAGGAAAAAAGAGGTCATTGTTCCCCTCTACTCGTCACTCATTAGACCCATTATAGAGTACAATGCCCCTTTTGGTATGTACCTCACAAGACATCTACAACAACTGGAAAGGCCACAGAAATACCTCACAAAGAGGATTACCGACCTCAAAGAGATGCCCTATGCAGACCATCTCAAAAAACTGCAGTGTTACTCCATTTCGTATCACCTGCTCAGAGGCGATCTCTGCCTAACACACAAAGCTATGTCAAACCCAGAGCTTTTAGGCATGCTCCACTTAAAGAAATCCCAATCCCTACGAGCTACATGCTCTAGGGACCTAAACCTCGTCACCACAATAAACAGAACATGCTGGAAGGATAGATTCCTGTCCCAGAGACTTCCCATACTCTGGAACAAACTACCTATCTATATCAAGCAAAGCTCCTCATTAGCACTGTTCAAGAAAAATCTTGATGATTGGATGGGAGATAGGAAATTCACCCTGGGGATCACTTCTGTGGCTCTGCTAGACAGTGGTACAGGAAAATAATTTTCTTGGGTGGTGAAAGCCAGGGTACCTTTGGCTAGGCTTATATAGGCCCTAGGGCCAATAGCCTAGTACCTACCTATGAACCTATGAACCTATGATGGGAAAGGACCCCATTCCTAAATCAAAGTATTATTAAAGTTCATGAAATTAGTATTGTTTCAATCTTTGATGTTAGGCAAAATTGCTCATCGCAGCATCTAGAATGTGCCCACAACTAACTCCTTCTGCAGTTCATATGGTGTTACATGTACTGGTAGCATATTTAAATATGACTATAAATTATTTTTTTATGAGGCCCATTGCTCCTACTACTGCTACTGGAACTGTCTGGGTATCCTTCTTCCACACTGCTCTTATGTCTGCCTGCAAATCATGGTATTTTATGATTTTGTGTCTGTCTGTAATCACTAGGTGTAGCAATTTCAATAATCAGTGCTACTTTTGTCTTCTTTTCATGCACTATTCATGGACTACTGTATCTGGTTTTCTCACATCTATTTTTTATGAACTGTTGGTAATAGGTGATCCCATATAATATACATTTCATCATTTTCTATAATGTTTTGTGGGTCATGTTTCCAGTGCTTCTCAGCTACTTCAGTATTGTAATGTCTGTACAATCCCTAGCTGCTGTATGACATATGTGATGAATAAGCAGATCCATTTATCCTCCTCGAAATCTCCACTGCCATTACTACAACTTTTGGAGGTTTGGAGGGACAGATATATATCTCACAGAGGATACAGCTGTTGTGGAACAGACTTCCCATTTACATAAAACAAAGTTAATCTCTGTCCATTTTCAAACTTGGGTCTATGGGTGGAAAACAGAATTTACCCCAGGACTGCCTCTTGTACTATTAAAAGATAGAGGCAGCTCCTAAATAGTTTATCGCATGCAAATTATCTGTGGTAGGTTCCCAGTTATTCTCTTTAGGCGTAATAAATAATTATCAACCATAGGCTAAGTAAGGCCAGTCTCTAACCAAATGGTATAGGTTAATTCAAGCAAAGAAAGGGAAACTGGTCAGACTTAAAATGTCCTGCAAGAGCAGCTATCCTAGTATTTATCAATTAACCTATGAACCTATGAACTCTTGGCTGCAACAACAGAAAAACGTACAGTTGAAGTACACCAAGATCAACACACATGGATACTACACTGTGTTTGTGCATCTACAAGTGAAACACAAAACAGCAGCTTCTCTATGTATCCTCTTGGACCCCTTTACTTTAATTTTCTCACCCCAACATCACTGCAATTTGATAAAAAATAAAGCAAAATGTTTACTGACACCATAAACAAACTGCATTTTATTTCACATAAAATTAACAAAACAAAACAAGTGATTTCACACACAGTATACTGTTTCAAGTTAAAAGCATACTACCAATGACAATAGTTTATAGTTAGTCTCATAATACACCACATTATCATAAGAAAGAATAAATTGATGCTTCAAAGCATTCTTTTCAAGTACAGGTATCAAACTCAGTGCTTCGATCCCATATAACCAGTCACATTCAATATTGTAATTAATCTATATTCAGTATCTTCTGTTAGATTCCTTGTATCACATTATGATGCCTTTCATGTATTAACTGTAGTATTAAAATGTAAATGTATGCTTCACACCTAGATACATGCCTACTCTAAAAATGTTCATGTTCAGTTTTTTAATACCATATAAATGCTGCCTTCCACATTAAAGTAATGTGCGATTTCTTTTACCTACATAAAAATGAGCATCCAGAACACCGTACCAAGCCTGCACTTAAAAAGAAATCTTTGAAACATTCACTTCTTCTTTCTTTTGATAGTGGGGTGCATCACGTGACCATAAAATGTTGTCAACAGCAGTGTGAATTAAACTTGAAAAAGTACCTCAAGTGTGCTTGTTCCGTTTAATTTACATTAATAAAGTGCAATCTGTTTGCAGTATTAGCATACATTTTATCTTTTTTTTTCTGATTTTAATACTCTTTTTGGCTGTTTGTTGGTTCTGTCACTTCACCTTAGAGAAAGACTCATCAGTAAATACAAGATAAAAGTCTTTTGCTCATTCACTAGCAGGCCACAGTCTTGTAGTGCAAACAGATGGCATATATCACAAGGAAGAAACACATTGCTCCTATAAACTACAAGCAATTATGTGCCACAATGCTCTCAAACAATAAAGCTTGACTAGAGAATATTCGAGTAATATGCATCAAGCAATGCAAGGGCACCCTAACCGAGATCATTATCAAATAACCAAAATGTTGTCATAAGAGTTAGGGGTGTAATTAAATGGCTGAAAATTTAAGCAATGTAAGATTTTTTTAGCAACTCACTCTAAACTTTGACCCCCATCTAAGGACACTCCTTCTCATAAATTATTTACACAGGTAGGCACCATTCAGGTGTGCATAACCTTTACATGAAAGTTGGACTAGGCATATTCATTACAAATATCTTCTGAAACTGAGTCCCAGGTAAGTAGGGCAATTTTTGAGAAGACCCTTTAACTGGCTTCAAGCCCAAAAGATGGCCAGGTAGCAAAGTAAGGGCTCCTTGGCTGTGGCTACTCAGTGGGTAGTGGTACAAATGTTGAGTCTTAAGTGAAATCTTTTGGGCTATGAGAGGAGTCATCCGACATCAGTAGCCTGAGAGAGATTAATCATAGTAACAGTGCAGCTGTGTAGCTATGAGTAACCTGCAGGTTTTCCTAGAGATGGACAGTGATGCCAAAGTATATGCTGGCAGTGAGACGAGGCTGCATATTTTACTGACCACTTTCTGAATCTTTCTTGTATTGGGACTGAGATATGGCTGACTAATAACAGGGAATGCCACTGTTTTGGCAAAGGAAAGCCAGTACCTATTAATATATTTTTTTAACAGGACAAGGGTAGAGATTCTGTAACACAGCAAGGTTTCTGTGAATATTTACCCTAAGCATTTGAGTATATTTGAGTATGCACTGTTGAGCTATGGGAATGTTATTTTAGGTGATTATATTAAGTTATGGGTTAAGTTTGGCATGCTTTAGAGCTGTTGAAGATCATAGTTGCTTATTTGTGGGATATTCAAAGTAAAAGTTTAATTCTGAAGCCAGAAGTAGATTTTGTAAGTTTTTAGAACTGCTTTCCAGATCTGATTTTGGTTGTACCTCTTTCAATTATCATACATATATAGGTTAAAATGAGTGTTAGGTTGGTTAATACAAAATCATTAATAAATAAAGAAAACAGTAAGGGATTTAGTATAGACACTTGGGGAGAATCCACACTAAACAGCATATATCAGAAGTTATATCAGCTGATACTGAATGAATGATCTCTCATACAAATAGTTTTTATGGCATTCACTGTTCCTTCAACAAAACTCAAGGCTTGATATCTGACTAGTAGAAGTTTAGTAGCTTATTGTTTCAGAGGACCTTTTCATACCAGCAAAAAATGAAGTCAGTCACACTCTTGATTAAGGCTGGGTGTAGTGCAACTATTTTAAATCCTTTCTAAAAGTTTCCAATCCCTATTTAGTCATGACTTTCCCTTTTGGTGGCTGAGATGCAGCTTGTCTCTGGCAAGTAGTCCCTCTTTCTGTGAGGTAAAGTCCCAATATCTAATACTTTAATGCTGTTCCTCCCTTCTGTCAGCCATCATACCTACAGTCATCTATTATATCCTTTTGTTGGTCGTGTTCACTGTTAGCTCTTCTGGTAAAACATTAGAAAAAGTTACCATACTTCTCAGTTCCTTGTATCCTCAAGTTAACATATTATTCCAGTTTATGGCTTTATCCACCATTTCTACCATGTCGTTTGATACACATGGACCCCTACATGTGAGTAGTTCCTCCCTTTTGTTACCACTCTAGGGAATTGTAATGTGCTGATTAAAGTCAATGCTGGTAATGACTTTGGCTAGACTCATTCTGTCTCCCATCCCACCTCACTTGATCCTCCTGTAATGGCACCTACTACTACTAACACCATTCTGCCATACCTTGGCTTTGCCTCCAGCTTTCACAGTTCCTCTTGATTGCCTCTTGAGGACCTCACTGACACTCCCCCTGTTGTGCCACCTTTCATCCTTCAGTCTAAGTAAGCTTCCCTTCCCTTTTCCTTCTTTATTATTTGTATTCCTTTCCTTCTACAAACTAAAGCTCTGTCTCCTATCGCCTTCTTCCTCCTCCTCTGTCATACACCCCACCACCCCATCCCTCCACCATCTGCTTTCAGCTTCTTCTTCTCATCCCTACCGCTCACGTTGCCCCTCCATCTATGTTACCCATGTACGAGTTGCTGAACTTTATAAGTTCATAGGTATGTATTGAGATACCACCCTTTCTGAGCCTAGCCAATCTCCCTTTTTGTGCTCAAAATAAGCTATCCCATTTGGTTATAGATTGGCATTACCCATCGCATGGTCGATTATTACATATTACCCCTAATTAGAGCAACTGAGATCATCCTATAGATAATTTGAGGGGAACCCATGCATGGAATACAGCATTTGGGAGCTACCTCTGTCCATTAGTAGTACAGGGGTCAGTCCTGGGGTAAATTTTCAGTTTCCAATCAATAGATCTAAATTGCACTTGACTATGGACAGGGATGAACTTTATTTTACTTGGATGGGGAATCTGCTATAGAGCAGCTGCATCCTCTGTGATACATACCTGTCCATAAAAAGCATTCTGCTGAGGTTGCGGAAGAAGTTTAGATACCTAGACCAAGTATTTATGATGCCATATGATCCATCAGCATTGAGTCAGAGGATGCCTTGTCAGACACAGGTCACCTCTTAGCAGTCTGTATGATTGCAAGTATAATGACAGGGTTTTGAGTCAGTCTATATAAAAAATGTTGTTTAGGCCTTGTGCCTTTTAGTAAGGTATCTCTGTGGGAGTTCCAGTTGTTGCATGTGTCTGGACAGATACATGCCAAAGGGGGCATTATGTTCAATGTTTGGCCTAATGAAGGATACATAAATGGGGAAAATGACATCCCTAGATCTAGACACAATGCTTTTGTTCATAAGCTGTGCAATATAGAAGGACTTTCTTAGAACAATAGGCACATGTTGGTCAAAATTTAGGTCACTGTCTGTATAAGTTCCCACATCCTGAACAAATGGGTCAACTCTTATGGGTGTATTGTCAATGTGGTAGTTACCTGGGGTAGATGACTTGCTAAAGAATACAATAATGCATTTGGCTTCAGTCCATTATTTTGGCACCAGTTATTTATTTGGGACAAATCTTCCTGCAGGATGGCTAAGTCATTTGGAGATTCAATGACTGCTTCTGGCTTGCAATCAATTGCAAACTTAGTCAGTCAGAACCATTAGTATTGGCTTTTCTTTAGAAAAGTAGATGCTGAACAGTAGATGTCCCAGCAGAAAAACCTGGGGGACTCTACTAGTAACTGGTCTCTTTGTGGAGGTCTTAAATCAACTCTCTGTCATTTTCTTTGTCTGCTCCATCCTCTCCAACCCTTCTTCACCCCCCCCCCCACTTACTACTCTCCTTTGAATAGTTTCATACATCATATTCTTCTGCCCATAGAGTTATTCCACACGTCATTTCCTTCTATTGCTCTGCCTTTGTTTGTCCATCTCCCTGTTGTTCTCTGCATGCCCTTCCAAGCTCCAAATGTCCGCAGTTTCTAGCAACCTAGCATTTTAGCCTGACTTGATTCTTCATTATTTCCACTACAGACCACATCAGGTTTGAACATTTTTCAGTTAACATCATTGCCAAGAACACACACACTCAGCACATTCTTAAGCTATGGAACCAGTATATGCAGCCAACAATATACACACACCCAGTACATTCTTGGCCCAGCATGTGCAGCCCATTTGACCTATTCTACCTCTGCATCCATTGCTCTTTCTTCACTCCATTAATTATTTCCTTCTTCATCCTGTACCCCTGCTTCAATCCTTCATTGCTGACATATAACTTGGGTCTGCCTTCCTCTTCCTTTGAATTGCATATTTTGTTTTATATAGCTACCTGTTACATCGTCTGTATTACACTAGCAGGTGTATGGATGTGTTCAGCCATACCTGCAACTTGTAACAGTAAAAAGAGCTAAAACGCTTTGTTTTGGCATTATTTACCCATCCTCTGTGCCTTGTTTCTAATGACTGCACTTCTGCTTTTTTCTGTTCATTAGTAACTACTTGGAATGCTTGCACCATGCAGTTATGTGTACTATGGTCTAAGGTAGCATTTGTACATACAAATGTTTTATAAGTTCTCAGAGGTAGTATCCAAACTTGTTGGCTATAACACTGTAAGCACTATTTTTCACTAATAAATGCCTCTTCTGCCTTGTTCTGCTCTGCTCTCTGTCTAGCCAAGCACCACTGTATTCTTACTTAGGCAGAGGCAGGAAATCAAGAAAAACAATATTGAATCAAACTGATCATACAACTCTTACACAAATTATTTTATATATGTTTTCATTAGACTGCACAGATATAATCTAATTTTTCGTATTTCCACCACATCATAAGAAGAAGTTTTACAGCCTGCTAATTTATTTCTAGGCAATTTTGGCATTAACCAATAGTTGTTTTAATTATCTGTAAAATCTAGTAAGCATAACAAATCCCCTGAACAAAGTTATAAGAAGGGTATGAGTAAAATAGACTGATGTTCTAAATTTTATGTACCCCAGATGTAAGTAAAACATGGAAGAAGTGGGCTGTATATTTGTGCCATATCTATGCTGGAGTCTGATAAACTAGATAAGGACTCTAGCTTGGGAAATGATTCTGGAAGCCCACAATCTTGAGATACAAACAAACAGCATATACCATGAGGGGGAAACACATTGCTGTTATATGCTGCAAGTTGACAATTACATGCCGCAATGCTTTCAAACAATAAAGCTTGACTAGAGAATATTCAAGTAGTATGGAAGGGCACCCTAACTGAGATCATCATCATCATCAAATAACCAAAAGAATGTCACAAGAGTTAGGGGCATAATTTCATGGCTGAAAGATTAAGCACTATAAGATTTTTCTTAGGAAGGATTCAAGCTTTGTAAATGTAGTCACACATAATGTTTCATCAGCTGTACCACCAGAAATTAGAAAGCTATGCAAGTACATTAGTTATATTTCATAACAATACCTACATCATGAGGCCTAAATGTGTAACAGATTTGAAATCCTTCCCATTGATTCTTAATTGCATTCTCTAATATGAATCTCATTTGATCAATCCTAATTATACAATACTGAATTCAACCACTCTGAAATGAGAAAATAACACCTGACTACAGACCTAATCAGCAAATCCACACTGATCAGATTCCATTCATCTAATGCCTCAGTTGCCAATAATCATCATAACATCTGAACACTGAGCAATATTATTCACATTTTTCTTAGAAAAGTGGAAAGCGAAGCAGCTGATATTATGTAACACCAGCTGTTTGTCTTTCTTTATGCCTGTAGAAACTCAAAGTTAGTGTGTGTGCACCTGTATACATACCTAATACTGGGTGATTTCAACTACCCTGCCATTAACTGGCAAAACTACTCGTGTACCAACACCTTTGCACAACGGTTCTTGGAATTCATAAATTCCAACGTCCTGGATCAACTAATCCTTAGTCCCACCAGGGGCTCTAATATTCTAGACCTGATCATTACCAACATGGGAAATCGATGCTCCACACCTATGGTCACCCCCTCGCTGGTCAGGTCTGACCATAAGCTAATCACCCTTCACATCCACATCCCACCCCCCCCCACCCCCAGTAAGGAAACCTCCGTAAAAAAACTTCTCCAAAGCCATCTTCATGCAGAAGTGACAAACCTCATGACGCCAATGCAGACAGGAACTGAAAGTTCAGCTGCTGAATCCTACACTAAGGCACTGTACGAGCACATCTACTCATGCATGAATCGTGCCATCCCCAATAGAACCAAGACGCTCTCCTCCAAAAAAAGGAAGCCAATCTGGTGGTTCCTTGCCATAAACAACCCTTACAACAAAAGGAAGAAACTGCTGCATAAAAGAGGAAAATCCCAGGATGCAAAAAACTCCCTTACTAGCCTCAGTAAGAAGCTGAGATCCCTCATAAAATCCTCCAAAGCTAGTAACAAAAATAAAATTGCCAAAGATTCCAAAGACAGCCACAAGGCATTCTATAGCTATGTCAAGAATCTAAATGGCAATGCTCAGATCTGCTCTGAGCTACAACAGATTGGCATTAAATATACTGATCCCAAGGATATTGCCAATATCCTGGGAGATCGATTCAGTGCAAACTTCACCCCCCTCTCAACCCCTAAAGGGCCCATCTCAATACCGAAAGATTGCCAAATTCTGGTAATAACAGCCACACAGGTAAAAAACGCACTCTCCAAAGCTAAGAATACAGCATCCATGAGACCAGATGACATCCCGGGCTGTGTACTACATGAACTACAAAATGAACTAGCACCTCACCTAAGTGTTATGTTTAATCATAGCCTCACCTCAGGCTTCGTGCCCACTGAGTGATGCACAGCTACAGTTATCACACTTCACAAGGGGGGATCCACCTTGGACCCCGGGAACTAATGACCCATCAGTGTGACAAGTCTAATCTGCAAGGCCATGGAACGTATTATCATGGAACTTATATACAAAGACATTGGCAACCTTCAAACACTGGACTCCATGCAGTTTGGGGTCGTGAAGGGCCGATCTTGTCTCCTGAACCTGAGTGACTTCTTCGAATCAGTCTTTATAGCTGTGGGCAAGGGTAAGGTGGTCCACACAGCCTATATGGACCTTGCCAAGGCCTTCAACACCATCCCCCACTCTGGAATCATAGATAAACTTATTAAGCTGGGCATTAATCCCTACGTCACTCAATGGGTTGCCAACTGGCTTACTGACAGAACCCACACTGTAAAAGTAGCCTACTCCAAATCCATTTCCAGACAAGTGACAAGTGGAGTACCTCAGGGTTCAGTCCTGGGACCACTCTTGTTTGGCATCTACTTCTCTGAAGTACAGGCCAACACTAAGGGACTCTGGCTAACAAGGTTCACAGAGACTGCAAACTGGGAGCCATTATTGAATCTCCAAATGATGTGGATATTCTACAAAAGGTCCTTACAGAAACAGATGCTTGGTGCCAGAGCCATGGGCTCAAGCTCATTGACAAGAAATGTATATTTATCCCCTTTGGGAAAAAACATGTACCCATGAATTACCACATAGGTGGCAGTACACCAAACACTGAAAGTGTGATAAGAGACTTAGGGACACAGGTGGACAGTGGTCTCACCTTCAATAACCACATCGCCACAACAGTCAGGAAATCCTTCTATGTGGCACACCTCATCACTAAGGGCTTTTCATCCAGAAAAAAGGAGGCCACTGTCCCACTGTACTCAACTCTCATTAGACCCATTATAGAATACAACGCCCCATTTGGTATGTACCTCTCAAGACATCTGCAACAACTGGAAAGGCCGCAGAAATACCTCACTAAAAGAATCACAGGCCTAAAGCAGGTGCCCTATGCTGACCATCTAAAAAAACTCCACCTATACTCTGTTGCATATCGTCTGTTCAGAGGCAATCTCTGCTTAACATACAAGGCCATGTCAAACCAGGAGCTGTTGGACATGATACACTTAAAGAAATCTCAATCCCTCAGACACACTTGCTCCAGGGATCTAAACCTTGTCATCACAATGAACAAAACATGCTGGAGGGATAGGTTCCTGACCCAGAGACTCCCTAGACTCTCGAACAGACTGCCCATACATGTCAAGCAGAGCGCCTCTTTGGACGTCTTCAAAAGGAACCTTGATGACTGAATTGGAAATAAGAAATTCACCCCGGGGATCAGGTCAGTCATCCTGCTAGACAGGGGTCCAGAGAAGTAAATACTGTGGGAAGAAATAGCCAGGGAATTGTTATGGCTAGGCTTGTATAGCCCCTAGGGCCGATAGCCTAGTACCAACCTATGAACCTATACATACATACATATATAGATGTGTGTGTATATATATATATATATATATATATATATATATATATATATATATATATATATATATATATATATATAAATATGTATATATACACACATTTATTTATTTATTTATTTATTTATAATTAGCATGGGTGTAGACTCCACATGGGGGATGCAAAGGTCTCTTTATTTGCACAAATACTTATTGTGGTGTTTATTAGTATTCAACTTTCAGATGATCTGTGCGGCCAGTCTATATGGAAAAGTTTTGCTGTGTGTGGTTTTAACTGGTAATGTGATTATGAGGGCTTCTGATGTGTGGTCATTCAGTAGTTGGGTTATAATCCCATGGGTCCTAATAAGGTGGCCTGTGATGAACTGTCCTGTAACTCAAGAAACATATATGACTATCTTACTGTAAGTTAATCTCATAAAATTGAAAACGTTTGTGTAGAAAACAAATTAATTATAAGCTCTATACTGTAATTACTGAGGAATATGATTTTAACTGAGTGGTGAGCATTCAAACAGTGCAGATATTTTCCATTTTTAAATATTTCAAAGGAGGATTATAATCTGTCATAATTTGTCATCTATGTCTTAAAGAGAAACTGAGAAAGCATGTAAAATATATCACCTAAGACTTAGCTTAAATCTTTTAACAGAAAGAAGAGCTTCCTGAACCACATCCTGTTGAACTTTATGAGTTCCGCTTCAGTGACTTCCCCCTCAGTGAACATGAGCTGATTAAATGTGGAATACAAATGTTCTTTGAACTGAATGTAGTAGAAAAATTCAAAGTACCAGCAGAAGTAAGTGTTTTACTATTATGTGTCTGGTTAGTTGTACTACTCACTATATTATTTTTCTCATTGTTTAACTAGTAGTAGTATTTGTAGTAGTAGATTAGGCTAACTAGTCTCTTTTTATCTTGTTCATTTTTGCTTTTCCACATTGATGTGCATCCATAGCATTTATTTCCCATATACTAAGCACAACTGGATACATCAGTTTACCTAATATAAGGATTCTGGATTGGGCAGCCTATTCATGCATTACTGTTATGATGTCTATGTTTGCACTATAACACTGATACCTATGTATGCATTACTGTTATGATGTATATGTTTGCACTATAACACTGACACCTATGTATGCATTACTGTTATGATGTCTCTGTTTGCACTATAACACTGATACCTATGTATGCATTACTGTTATGATGTCTCTGTTTGCACTATAACACTGATACCTATGCACGCATTACTGTTATGATGTCTATGTTTGCATTATAACTCTGATCCCTAAGCATGAATTACATAATGTATTGTAATGCTGATGCCTATATATGTATTACTTTTATGGCACCTGCCTTGGCATTATAACTCTGATGCCTAAGCATTCATTACTGTTATGATATCTACGTTTCCATTATAACACTGACACCTATGTAAACATTACTGCTATGATGTCTACATTTACATTATAACTCTGATACTTATGCATGAATTTCATTAACGTATTATAACTCTGATGCCTATGTTTGCATTGCAGTTATGGCACCTACATTTGCATTATTACTTTGACGCCTACATATCCATTACTGTTATCACGTCTATGTTTGCATTAAAACTCTGATGCCTATGTATGCATTACTGTTATGGTGTCTATGTTTGCACTATAACACTGATACCTATGTATGCATTACTGTTATGATGTCTATGTTTGCACTATAACACTGATGCCTATGTATGCATTACTGTTATGATGTCTATGTTTGCACTATACCACTGATACCTATGTATGCATTACTGTTACAATGTTTATGTTTGCACTATAACACTGATGCCTATGTATGCATTACTGTTATGATGTCTATGTTTGCACTATAACACTGATGCCTATGTATGCATTACTGTTATGATGTCTATGTTTGCACTGTAACACTGATACCTATGTATGCATTACTGTTATGATGTCTATGTTTGCACTATAACACTGATGCCTATGTATGCATCACTGTTATAATATCTATGTTTACACTATAACACTGATACCTATGTATGCATTACTGTTATGATGTCTATGTTTGCACTATAACACTGATGCCTATGTATGCATTACTGTTACAATGTCTATGTTTGCAATATAACACTGATACCTATGTATGCATTACTGTTATGATGTCTATGTTTGCACTATAACACTGATACCTATCTATGCATTACTGTTATGATGTCTATGTTTGCACTATAACACTGATGCCTATGTATGCATTACTGTTATGATGTTTATGTTTGCACTGTAACACTGATACCTATGTATGCATTACTGTTATGATGTCTATGTTTGCACTATAACACTGATGCCTATGTATGCATCACTGTCATAATATCTATGGTTGCACTATAACACTTATACCTATGTATGCATTACTGTTATGATGTCTATGCTTGCACTATAACACTGATGCCTATGTATGCATTACTGTTACAATGTCTATGTTTGCACTATAACACTGATACCTATGTATGCATTACGCATTACTGTTATGATGTCTATGTTTGCACTATAACACTGAAGTCTATGTATGCATTAGTGTTACGATGTCTATGTTTGCACCATAACACTTATACCTCTATGTGCATTACTGTTATGATGTCTGTGTTTGCACTATAACACTGATACCTATGTATGCATTACTGTTATGATGTCTATGTTTGCACTATAACACTGATGCCTATGTATGCATTACCGTTATGATGTCCATGTTTGCACTATAACACTGATATCTATGTATACATTAGTGTTACGATGTCTATGTTTGCACTATAACACAGATAACTATGTATGCTTTAGTGTTACAATGTCTATGTTTGCACCATAACTCTTATACCTCTGTGTGCATTACTGTTATGATGTCTGTGTTTGCACTATAACACTGATACCTATGTATGCATTACTGTTATGATGTACATGTTTACACTATAACACTGATACCTATGTATGCATTACTGTTATGATGTCTATGTTTGCACTATAACACTGATGTCTATGTATGCATTACTGTTATGATGTTTATGTTTGCACTATAACACTGATACCTATGTATGCATTATTGTTATGATGTCTATGTTTGCACTATAACCCTTATACCTATGTATGCATTACCTTTATGATGTCTATGTTTGCACTATAACACTGATTCCTACGTATGCATTACTGTTATGATGTCTATGTTTGCCCTATAACACTGATACCTATGTATGCATTAGTGTTATGATATCTATGTTTGCACTATAACACTGATACCTATGTATGCATTACTGTTATGATGTCTCTGTTTGCACTATAACACTGATGCCTATGTATTCATTAGTGTTATGATGTCTATGTTTACACTATAACACTGATACCTTTGTATGCATTACTGTTATGATGTCTATGTTTGCACTATAACACTGATACTTATGTATGCATTACTGTTATGATGTCTATGTTTGCAGTATAACACTGATGCCTATGTATGTATTATGGTTATGATGTCTATGTTTGCACTATAACACTGATATCTATGTATGCATTACTGTTATGATGTCTATGTTTGCACTATAAAACTGATACCTATGTATACATTACTGTTATGATGTCTATGTTTGCACTATAACACTGATACCTATGTATGCATTACTGTTATAATGTCTATGTTTGCACTATAACACTGATGCCTATGTATGCATTACTGTTATGATGTCTATGTTTGCACTATAACACTGATGTCTATGTATGCATTACTGTTATGATGTCTTTGTTTGCGCTATAACACTGATACCTATGTATGCATTACTTTTATGATGTCTATGCTTGCACTATAACACTGATACCTATGTATGCATTACTGTTATGATGTCTATGTTTGCACTATAACACTGATACCTATGTATGCATTACTGTTATAATGTCTGTGTTTGCACTATAACACTGATACCTACGTATGCATTACTGTTATGATGTCTATGTTTGCACTATAACACTGATACCTATGTATGCATTAGTGTTATAATGTCTATGTTTGCACTATAACACTGATACCTATGTATGCATTACTGTTATGATGTCTATGTTTGCACTATAACACTGATACCTACGTATGCATTACCGTTATGATGTCCATGTTTGCACTATAACACTGATACCTATGTATGCATTACTGTTATGATGTCTATGTTTGCACTATAACACTGATACCTATGTATGCATTACTGTTATGATGTCCATGTTTGCACTATAACACTGATACCTATATATGCATTACCATTATGATGTCCATGTTTGCACTATAACACTGATACCTATGTATGCATTACTGTTATGATGTCTATGTTTGCACTATAACACTGATACCTATGTATGCATTAGTGTTATGATGTCCATGTTTGCACTATAAAACTGATACCTACGTATGCATTACTGTTATGATGTCTATGTTTGAACTATAACACTGATACCTATGTATGCATTAGTGTTATGATGTCTATGTTTGCACTATAATACTGATACCTATGTATGCATTACTGTTATGATGTCTATGTTTGCACTATAACACTGATACCTATGTATGCATTACCATTATGATGTCCATATTTGCACTACAACACTGACACCTACGTATGCATTACTGTTATGATGTCTATGTTTGCACTATAACACTGATACCTATGTATGCATTACTGTTATGATGTCTATGTTTGCACTATAACACTGATACCTATGTGTGCATTACTGTTATGATGTCTATGTTTGCACTATAACACTGATACCTATGTATGCATTACTGTTATGATGTCTATGTTTACACTATAACACTGATACCTATGTATGCATTAGTGTTATGATGTCTATGTTTGCACCATAACACTGATACCTATGTATGCATTAGTGTTATGATGTCTATGTTTGCAGTATAACACTGATACCTATGTATGCATTACTGTTATGATGTCTATGTTTGCACTATAACACTGATACCTATGTATGCATTACCATTATGATATCCATATTTGCACTATAACACTAATACCTATGTATGCATTACTGTTATGATGTCCATGTTTGCACTATAACACTGATACCTATGTATGCATTACCATTATGATGTCTACGTTTGCACTATAACACTGATACCTATGTATGCATTACCATTATGATGTCCATGTTTGCACTATAACACTGATACCTATGTATGCATTACTGTTATGATGTCCATGTTTGTACTATAACACTGATGCCTATGTATGCATTACTGTTATGATGTCTACGTTTGCACTATAACACTGATACCTATGTATGCATTACTGTTATGATGCCTATGTTTGCACTATAACACTGATACCTATGTATGCATTACCATTATGATGTCTACGTTTGCACTATAACACTGATACCTATGTATGCATTACTGTTATGATGTCTACGTTTGCACAATAACACTGATACCTATGTATGCATTACTGTTATGATGTCTATGTTTTCACTATAACACTGATACCTATGTATGCATTACCATTATGATGTCTACATTTGCACTATAACACTGACACCTATGTATGCATTACTGTTATGATGTCTACGTTTGCACTATAACACTGATACCTATGTATGCATTACTGTTATGATGTCTATGTTTGCACTATAAGACTGATACCTACGTATGCATTACTGTTATGATGTCTATGTTTGCACTATAACACTGATACCTATGTATGCATTAGTGTTATGATGTCTATGTTTGCACTATAACACTGATACCTATGTATGCATTACTGTTATGATGTCTATGTTTGCACTATAACACTGATACCTATGTATGCTTTACTGTTATGATGTCCATGTTTGCACTATAACACTGATACTTATGTATGCATTACTGTTATGATGTCTATGTTTGCACTATAACACTGATACCTATGTATGCATTAGTGTTATGATGTCCATGTTTGCACTATAACACTGATACCTACGTATGCATTACTGTTATGATGTCTATGTTTGCACTATAACATGTATGCATTAGTGTTATGATGTCTATGTTTGCACTATAATACTGATACCTATGTATGCATTACTGTTATGATGTCTATGTTTGCACTATAACACTGATACCTATGTATGCATTACCGTTATGATGTCCATGTTTGCACTATAACACTGATACCTACGTATGCATTTCTGTTATGATGTCTATGTTTGCACTATAACACTGATACCTATGTATGCATTACTGTTATGATGTCTATGTTTGCACTATAACACTGATACCTATGTATGCATTACCATTATGATGTCTATGTTTGCACTATAACACTGATACCTATGTATGCATTACCGTTATGATGTCCATGTTTACACTATAACACTGATATCTATGTATGCATTAGTGTTATGATGTCTACTTTGCACCATAACACTGATACCTATGTATGCATTAGTGTTATGATGTCTTTGTTTGCACTATAACACTGATACCTATGCATGCATTACTGTTATAATGTCTATGTTTGCACTATAACACTGATACCTATGTATGCATTACTGTTATGATGTCTATGTTTGCACTATAACACTGTTACCTATGTATGCATTACTGTTATGATGTATGTGTTTGCACTATAACACTGATACCTATGTATGCATTACCGTTATGATATCCATGTTTGCACTATAACACTGATACCTATGTATGCATTACTGTTATGATGTCCATGTTTGCACTATAACACTCATACCTATGTATGCATTACCATTATGATGTCTACATTTGCACTATAACACTGATACCTATGTATGCATTACCGTTATGATGTCCATGTTTGCACTGTAACACTGATACCTATGTATGCATTACTGTTATGATGTCCATGTTTGCACTATAACACTGATGCCTATGTATGCATTACTGTTATGATGTCTATGTTTGCACTATAACACTGATACCTATGTATGCATTACTGTTATGATGTCTATGTTTGCACTATAACACTGATACCTATTTATGCATTACCATTATGATGTCTACGTTTGCACTATAACACTGATACCTATGTATGCATTACTGTTATGATGTCTACGTTTGCACTATAACACTGATACCTATGTATGCATTACTGTTATGATGTCTACATTTGCACTATAACAATGATACCTATGTATGCATTACTGTTATGATGTCTACGTTTGCACTATAACACTGATACCTATGTATGCATTACTGTTATGATGTCTATGTTTGCACTATAACACTGTACCTATGTATGCATTACTGTTATGATGTCTATGTTTGGACTATAACACTGATACCTATGTATGCATTACCATTATGATGTCCATGTTTGCACTATAACACTGATACTTATGTATGCATTACTGTTATGATGTCTATGTTTGCACTATAACACTGATACCTATGTATGCATTAGTGTTATGATGTCCATGTTTGCACTATAACACTGATACCTACGTATGCATTACTGTTATGATGTCTATGTTTGCACTATAACATGTATGCATTAGTGTTATGATGTCTATGTTTGCACTATAATACTGATACCTATGTATGCATTACTGTTATGATGTCTATGTTTGCACTATAACACTGATACCTATGTATGCATTACCGTTATGATGTCCATGTTTGCACTATAACACTGATACCTACGTATGCATTACTGTTATGATGTCTATGTTTGCACTATAACACTGATACCTATGTATGCATTACTGTTATGATGTCTATGTTTGCACTATAACACTGATACCTATGTATGCATTACCATTATGATGTCTATGTTTGCACTATAACACTGATACCTATGTATGCATTACCGTTATGATGTCCATGTTTACACTATAACACTGATATCTATGTATGCATTAGTGTTATGATGTCTACGTTTGCACCATAACACTGATACCTATGTATGCATTAGTGTTATGATGTCTTTGTTTGCACTATAACACTGATACCTATGTATGCATTACTGTTATGATGTCTATGTTTGCACTATAACACTGATACCTATGTATGCATTACTGTTATGATGTCTATGTTTGCACTATAACACTGTTACCTATGTATGCATTACTGTTATGATGTATGTGTTTGCACTATAACACTGATACCTATGTATGCATTATATAACACTGATACCTATGTATGCATTACTGTTATGATGTCCATGTTTGCACTATAACACTCATACCTATGTATGCATTACCATTATGATGTCTACGTTTGCACTATAACACTGATACCTATGTATGCATTACCATTATGATGTCCATGTTTGCACTATAACACTGATACCTATGTATGCATTACTGTTATGATGTCCATGTTTGCACTATAACACTGATGCCTATGTATGCATTACTGTTATGATGTCTATGTTTGCACTATAACACTGATACCTATGTATGCATTACTGTTATGATGTCTATGTTTGCACTATAACACTGATACCTATTTATGCATTACCATTATGATGTCTACGTTTGCACTATAACACTGATACCTATGTATGCATTACTGTTATGATGTCTACGTTTGCACTATAACACTGATACCTATGTATGCATTACTGTTATGATGTCTATGTTTGCACTATAACACTGATACCTATGTATGCATTACCATTATGATGTCTACATTTGCACTATAACAATGATACCTATGTATGCATTACTGTTATGATGTCTACGTTTGCACTATAACACTGATACCTATGTATGCATTACTGTTATGATGTCTATGTTTGCACTATAAGACTGATACCTATGTATGCATTACTATTATGATGTCTATGTTTGCACTATAACACTGATACCTATGTATGCATTACCATTATGATGTCTACGTTTGAACTATAACACTGATACCTATGTATGCATTACTGTTATGATGTCTACGTTTGCACTATAACACTGATACCTATGTATGCATTACTGTTATGATATCCATGTTTGCACTATAACACTGATACCTATGTATGCATTACTGTTATGATGTCTACGTTTGCACTATAACACTGATACCTATGTATGCATTACCATTATGATGTCTACGTTTGCACTATAACACTGATACCTATGTATGCATTACTGTTATGATGTCTATGTTTGCACTATAACACTGATACCTATGTATGCATTACTGTTATGATGTCTATGTTTGCACTATAACACTGATACTTATGTATGCACTACAACCCCAGTGACTACAAGTGCCATTTTCATTGAATGCAGGCAGAAAAGATTGTTTTCATTATAACAGCTAATATCATCTATTGCTGTATGGAAGAAGCTGCTACTTTTGCAGGTCAATTGTGTCATCATAGCTGCTGTTTCCTTCATGCTGGGTTATGCTGTACATTTTAAAATTTTCTCTTTATGTTCAGGAATACTAGTACTGTTTGTTCATGTTACGAAACAGCTAGTAACCACTGACCAGGAGCATTTTTTAGTATACAAAACCAAACACTAGTGCTTCCACATTCATAGGCACTTTTTCAAGTCAATTAAAATTATTTTCAATTGCTAGTCTTTGCTTGTTTTTTAATGAAATGTTTGGATACATGGCTACCAGCTTGCTGTTTCTTGTGGATCTAACTTTATTACTGTGGATCTGGTGTTTGTCTTAACCTGTGGAAGTCTGGATTACTTCATTGGACCTGTTCATTCATGTACATACAACTGTTTGTTGTATTGATAGAATGGCAGATCTTGAATTCCCTTTGAACATGACAAGTGGTTGAAAGAGAAAATTCACAAGGAGATGGTATCTGTTTATATCATAGTCATACATCTTAGGAAGGTACAGAGCTTCACACAGTTAAAATGAATAATATGGATTTGAATTCCTTTACTGTGTGTGCCTAGTTTATCTTAATGCCCTTTAACTGTTCCTCTACACTGAGTGAGAAGATTAGTGCCTGTTTGCAATTCTGCTACTGCATGTTGAGATAACTTGGCTTTAAACTATTTCTTTTCACAATTTAAAGTAATAAAATATGATTCAATATCATAATAAACGTACCCATCATTATATTAGTTTATGGTTCAGAACTTCAATAACACACTTTCCGTACGAGTTAAATGATTATATTACACTAATTTAAAAATCACTCTACATAAACCTAGAAATATGAAGGCATTCTAACTATTAAATTGGTATTTCCTGAACCGCTCTCCATATCGTAACAACTTATATCTAGCCAGTCCACAGCATGGTACTAAGCAAGATAAATGACAACACTGGCAGTTTAGATGCGCCGTATGTAACTGCTTACTTGGTGCTATGAAATTGCCGGGCATAACAGATGGTCTAAGCTGTCAAAACTATTTTCTGTCTACTGTACTTGCTTCTCTGTCCAAAGTGATAATCTATATTTTACTATTTAATCAAATTGTCAGTCTCTGTGAAATTGAGACTGTATATAGAGTACCAAATTCTACTCCCTAGCAGGTGACAAGACAAATTCAAATAATTAAATCTATATACAGTATGTATGGCATACCGGCCCCAAAACAGAGCTTATCTATTTTTAAATAACAAAACAACGTTATTGGTGCAAGGGTTCAGTTGCCTCATAAAAAAGTGGATACCAAATAATATACCCATTAAAGGCTGTGTTCTCACTTTATTGTGGGGGTAAATTTCAATAACTGGCTAGTAAGTACTACCAGCATAAAATAAATTCTGAGAACCTGAAAGAAAATCAACCACACAAGTTGAGGAAAAACACTGACTGGGAAGAATTCTGCAGCTGTTCAAAAAACAGTATAGGCTCCAGCTTTGGTGCAAGACATGACTTCCAGTAAACTAGAGGAAAAATAAGTCAAATGTACTTGGAATGTATTCAAATAAATGAAAATAAATGAAACACTGATGGAGTATAGCAACTCAAATAACAAAAGACTGGATAACATGGAAGAAGCTTTAAATCGATATTTAGATGACGTGATAAAACTGCAGAAATTGGAGGTCAAAATGAAGAAAAGGCTGGCTGAATATGAGAATATGAGAATGCTCAAGAAGAGATGTTTAAAAAAATAACAGAATTAGAGGACAGATCATGCATGGCAAACTTGAGAATTTCTGCTGTACTATAGAAGCTGGAAGGAACAGACTGTATTTATTTTATGAAAGCACAAATAAGCAACTGGATTGGGATTCCACTGCAGGAGTTCCTAATTGAAATGGCACATCATGTGTATGGTCCAAACCTGGCCATGAGAAAGCAACATAGACCTTTAATAGTATAGATGAAATCCTACCAACAGAAGCAGGTGATTCTGTCAAACCTGTGGCAAAAGGACAACGTACTAAAAGTGGGAAACAGTAGAGTGTTTGTGGAAAATGATTACTCACTGTACACCAGGCAAAAGAGGAGTAAATGTATTCCACTAATCAAGGAATGTTGAGAAGCAGCTGTGAGATTCAAACTGCTGTATCAGCTATCTTCGATATATTCTTTCCTGGAGGGACAAAATCATTTTTTGATGCAGAACATGCTAAGGAGGAAATACAAAAGTTTGTCCAACCAAAAGTGAGCTATGAAACAAAAGGAGATTCTGCTTCTTGTTCTTCTGGTAATAAAGACCAGAGAGAGACTGTGCCAGTGAAACTTTTTTCCAGTGTTTCGATGAAAAATGCTTGAGAGACAGAAAAAGCACAAGAGTTGACGAGAATAACTGATAGTACATTGGAAAGGAACCAGAGATTGGATTTGGGAGATGAAAATAAACAGGAATAAAAACAGAAACTCAGAAATTAACAAAAAAATGGGATTATAAAGCATTAATTATATTTGTGAAACACGACAGAACAAGAAAACCTGATAATACTGGACTTTTTGACTTTGTTAAACTTGTAAGGGACTCATGCCATACTTCATGTCATTAATATTTGGAGGAACACTTAGGAGAGGGAAAGAGGAAGGAAAGAGCTGACTGCAAGGAAAACAAACGTCTGTTAACAGTAATGTGTATGTAGTGCATGATGTCTGCATGCTATAAAGTTTTCTCAGTTATTTTCAAGTGTAATGGGGATACTAAAGTAAACAGGTGCCCCTGTTTTTTTTTTCTTTTTTCTCTTTCTCCTTGTTCAGTTTTTAGAAATGTAGGTACTGCAATGTAGAAAAAAACACAAGGAAAAAATATGTGCTTTTTCTCATTCTTGCATAGGGGAATGACTGGGTTAAGGCTCTTTGCTTTATCTAGTAACACATTTTAAGAGATAGAAAATAAATAAAAAGGAACATTGAATATAATAAAGCTCTCCTCCAGCAAATAAATAAATACTTGCAGAAGCAACTCTGTATCAGGTTCTCATGTTTCCACAGAGACAATCTGATAAAGAGGAATAAAAACAGAATACTTCTTTCTTTTATTGACTTTATTTCAATGGTTCTGAGATAATGTTTTCTGAAAGCATTCAAGTGTTTTATCATTCTGGGAGAGCAATAAAGATACAACAAAACCAAGCCAGCACTTAGTAGAAGCATAGTATGTACCATGCATCTTAGAGTGGGTAACTCTCCTTTTAGGTTAAACCAAGTCTCTGAGCATGTCTGTCAGTTTGGGACAATTGTTCCTACTAGGAAGGTAAAACTTCAATATTTGAAGATGTAAATAGTTTTGTGTGTTAATATTAAGTTAACAGGTTTTTGAGGTGTATTTTTAGAGGGCTTTTAATAAAATAAAAATTAAGATGTGACAGGGTCTCAAATGGATATGGTAAGAAATAACTGTATAAAAGTTCAACCTGCCAAATAATAGTGTGTGCATGTACATAAATATTGGAACCAAATACTTAACAAAAAAGCTGTTAGAAAAAAAGATAGGAATAATAACTTTTTAAAAGACCCTCTTGATACTATCTTTAAATGTTAATGGTCTTACAACAGATATATACAAAAAAATGAAACAGTAGTGAACTATATTAAAAATGTAGAGTACAAATAGATATGCTACAGGAGATACATTTGGAAAGAAATGAACATGTGAATTTGATAAAGAAAGGTTTTCAGGATGGTTATTCAGTGAATACCTGGAACAAAGGAAAAGAGGAGTATTTATATTAATCTCAAGATGAGCTACAATAGTGATAGAAGAGGATAAAAAAGATAATAATAGTTGAAATGTAGTACTAGTGGGCTACTGGCAAGGGAGGATTGTTACACTAACATTTATTTATGCTCCATATAAACTGGCTATAATGGAGCCTAAGAAAATTTTGGAAGAAATAATCAGTTTTCAGCAGGGAATATTACTTATAGATGGGGACTGGAATTTAATTTGCAGCAGGGAATATCTGTCTGGAGGGTTCAAAATGGAAATATAACAAAGTAGGGTAGATTTTTGAAGAAATTTATGAAAATATTTGGCATTTAAGATGTGAATCCAGTAGCAGGCGTTCACAGTGAATTTATATATTATTCCCCAAAATACAAAAACTGGGCTAGGCTAGGCAGAACTTATATTTCACAGGAACATGTGCATTTAATTGAAAGTTTTGGTACACATCCAATAACTATTTCAGATCACACGCCAATAATAACTGAAATAAAAATGCAGGGTAATGAAATAAAAAAGAGACACTAGTGCTTTCCCATCCATCTGTCAAAAATAGAGGAATTTAAGGGAAGGGTAGTGGAAATTATTTGGGGGTTATCAGAGAAGACAGAAATTTCTTCTAAAAATATAGCTAGGGAATAGGATAAAACTAAAGTGGAGTTTAAAAATAAGGTGGATATAAATGAATTTAGAGGGACTGACAAATGTTAAAGTATTGCAGAATAGGGGAAATCTCACAGAACAAGAAGAGGACCAATTGCAGAGTGCTAAGCAGAAAACAATATGCATGAGTTTTTGATAATAATGCTAGAGCACAACAACTTTTAGTGCTAAGACTCAGGCAATAGACAGTAGAAAGGGCTGTTGCCAAGCTTAGGGAGCTATAAGGACTTGGGTATATGGGTAGATCCAGAGTTTTTCTAATCATATTACCCAATTGGTTCATGATAGTTACTGAACTATAGGTTGTATAATAAGATTTATGGTCTAGGAAATCAGAAGTGATGAAGTCATTGACTGTTAGTTACATTAGACCCGGACTTGAGTTAGGAATAACAATATGGAAACCTCATAAAAAAACAATCATGAATAAAATGGAAAGAGTTCAGTGGAATATACCAAGGGCATCCATGGATGTGAAAATTTAAATGATTGTGACAGACTAAAATATCTGAACTTGTACAGCATCTCTTATAGACATCTAAGAGAAGATCTTATTCAAGAACTACCTCTGAGAATGTTTGGGGTTATCGAAAAGTAGTAGAGAATTATCAGACAACCTATGTAGAAGTTTCTATAGGAAAGAAAAGTGTACTAATTGGTTCTCTGAGACAGCAGTTGATGCATGGAACAGACTACCAAATTACTTAAAAGCAAGTACTAGTTTAGATATTTTCAAGAACAGCCTAGACACTTATTATAAGAACAAGGGTTTTAGTATATTGGCAGGCTAGAAGGGCATTAATGCTCATGCTTGAAATATTTGTATGCATGTATAACAATGAAGATAACAAGACATCCTGTACAGGTACTAGAAATATTTTGGAAATTTTATGAAAGTCTGTATTAAGCAGAGAAATATGGAGGGCAAGAAAAGTTACGAATGGAAATGTTCATGGAATAATTAAATAAGCCAAGGTTAGTGGTAGATGAGGCACAATTACTAAAAGTTAGGATAGAAGGAGATGAGATAAAAATTGTGATGCACAATCAATCTACAGGAAAGTCCACAGGAATAGATGGTATTCCTGTAGGAGTTTTAAAGCTATGAGGAAAAAAATTATAATGATCTAGAAAGTTTTGTTCAAAAGTATTTTAAGAGGAGGAGAAGCATCAACTTCCTGGTGGTGGCTATAATACCAAAAGAGGGTAAAGATCCATCAAATCCAGCTTTATACAGGCCCATTTCAATCCTAAACCAGGATTATACATTGTTTATGTCTATAATGGTTAAAAGAATGGCAACAGTGATGCCAAAATTAATAGACATGGATCAGTCTAGTTTTGTGGAGGGGAGGCAAACATTTGACAATGTTAACAGAATATTGATGAAGAAAATACCACTGCTGTTGGTAAGTCTTAATGCACAGAAAGCATTTGACAGAGTAAGCTTGAAGTTTTTGAACAGGGCAATAGAAGCATTTGCATTCCCTGATAAAATTATGTGGTTGATTAGGAGAATATGTGAGCGATCTGAAGCAAAATTTAAAGGGGATGGATTTCACTCTGATAATTACTCTTTGAGCAGAGAAACCAGGTGGAGTGTCCTCCTGCCCCTTTATTTGAACTACATTTAGAATCACTGACAGAGAAAACAGGAGACTCAAAAATTCAGGGATATCATTGATCTGATAATTGGTATGGTAGTCAATAAAAGCTGACTCTATTTGCAGATAATATTATTTTATACCTAATAAAACCAGAAAAGGACATTTCATTGTTGTGGAAGACACTGAGGCCATTTCAAATCTTTTCGGGATACAACATTAATGAATATAAAATAAAGGCAATAGCTGTACACTATTTCCCCATACACAAAATTGTGTCAGCAATATCCATATTATGGGGACACGATAAAATGAAATACTTAGGAGTATGGATTAAAAAGGATTCTGATGTTGCAGTTAAGGATATGTTTGTTAGAAACTAAACAAAAGATAATGCAAAAATTGAAATTGGAAGCTCTGTTTTATGGATATGGATAGAAAGGTATAATCAGTTAAAACATTTTTCATCCCTTTAGTTTTATACACAGGTCAGGCACAGTTTTATCAATCAGAGGAGAACTTGTTGATAATGAAGAGTTGAAGGATTTTGTTTGGGAGCAGAAAACGGCAAGAGTCAAGTGGTATACGCTGATGTTTCCAATTGAACAAGGAGGTTTGGGATTACCTGATTAGAAGGGGTATTTCAGAGTTACACAGTTAAGGCTGCTATACATAGCACAATCAGAAGCCTATAATTCAAAGTGGAAAGTGATGATGATGAAACTGGGGAAGCTCAAGAAACAAGGACAGACTGGGATTTTGGATGCAGATCCTTAAGGAGAATAACAATAACCATGCAGAGTATTATATTCATAAAGTAGCAGAAAGTATTCTAAGATGTAAGCCAAAACAAGAATGGAGAAAGGGGAGTCTGTCAACAGGGATGTCTACAGTTAAGGATACAGACAATAGGTGAGAGGGGAATGTAATTTATTGGAGTAAACTGGCAGAGGAACCATGGTATTGGGAGAAAATTACTACAGAAGAAAAGGTAATAGACTGGGAAGATGCCAAGAATTTATTTGGACTGCAGGCTAGAGATTGCCTTCCCTATCAAGGATTGAAATCAGAGTACAGGCAAAGAGAAAGAAGTAGTAGGATCCTAAGTGAAAGACCCATACTGGTAGAGTTTTTAGTAGAATCTAGAACAGAAGCTGCTGTTAGAAAAGGAATAATTAGTAGACCATACCAAATATTGCATGATAACTGTAAGAATCAATCAGAGGAGGTTAGAAATGATTGGGAAGAGAGATTGGATAAGCAATTCACAAAGAAACAATGGGGGGATATATGTATGTCTCACAGATATGCAAGAAAGTCTGCAAGATTTAGGATCTTTAACTGGAAGTGTTTATATAGGTATTTTTATACCCCAAGTAGGCTCCAAAGAATTTTTCCTCAGGTAGATAGCAAATGTTGGAAGTGTGATGGGGAAGAACAAGGTAACTGTTAACATATTTTCTGGGAGTGTAATAACTTGGCAGACTTTAAAGATTCCATGCATACTGCTCTTTCAGAGATGCTGGGTGAACACACTGGTGTAACTAAGGAAATTAGTTTTTTGGGCATTGATACAGAATTGGAATTGTCTAGACATAAAGCATTGCAGATACTAATTATGGTGGATGACAAAAAAAAAGCAATTACTAGAAAATGTAAATTAAAGTCTAAACCAACTTTAGTAGAAGTATTGAATATAGTAACAGAGATAAAACAACTGGAATTGGGATCTTTTGAAAAGGGTAGGACAAATTACATATAAAAAATGGGAACTGTGAGAACAATACATGCAAAGGAGGAACAAGGTTTAAAAGAAGGCAGGATGTGAATGAACTATGGAATGTTTGACGGACAATGACCGGATAGATTATAAGTGATGTATAATGCATAATATTTGCAACTACAATTATGCTAATATGGTTTATGATACATAATGTTTGCAGCTAAAAGTATGTCAGTATGTCTTGTTTTAATTTATATACATGTATAATTGTATATAATGTCATACATGATAATGTAATAAAGATGTTTCTTGTTTTAAAAAAAGCTATCAGCAAATTTCTGAGTGTTTATAAGTAATAATTCTTGGCAAGTGTTGGTTTACTCTGTATGTTTTAGTTATGACTGGCAAGGTTTGGTCTTGAAGTTAAAGCCCAAGTCGTCAGATGCTTTCTTCTGGTGGGAGCAGATATGATCACAAACCAGATCCCCCTAGCATATATTATTACTATTATACCATGTCTTATTTGTTTCCATTCTCACTTTTATCATCCCTAATTTCAACAGAATACACAGAAATATCACATAAGAAACAGTAATATTAATATACAAAATTCTTATTTTACATTTACAGTTGTACCACAAACAGAGCACACTTAACAGGAACCTGGATACCTGAATGGCTAATACAATATTCTTGTGACAGCAAGTCCTAACATGCTTTTCATATTATCTTTGTGTCCCTGATGCTTATTAAATCTAAAACAAGAGAGATGAAAAATAAAAGGCATAATGTAATGAGATGGTCTTATTTTTGGACAGTTAATTTTTCACACATATTGCAATATATAACCTGAACGGAATAAATGTTAGTGGAAGTATTCTGCAGACTGGAAAAGCTTGTAAGGTCATATAAGCATGAGATGTTTTAAGATAGAACTAGTTTATGATCACATGATGAAGCCTCATGAAAAATGTTTAAGATTATTTTCTTTACTTGAAAGGTTACATCACGAATTCAGTGCTGTTTCTTGAAGCAACTTTGTACTGAATTTATTTATTTAAAGCTTAACTTGCCTTTCAATAGATCCATCAAACCTTGATGGAATATCTGTCAGTACTTTCAAGACTGATTCTCAGCTAGAGCGTCTTCTGTGTGGAGACATGCGTGAATGGGCGTACCTTCGTTGAAAGTTGTGTGTCAGGGACAGCAACTCGGCATGTAAAAATCTACTGCGAATCATTAGTGGACCGGAGTTCCGCTGTAGCGACCCCTAACCGGGAAAAGCCGAAAGACATTAGTGCCTTGGAAAAAACAAGCCAAGAAATAATGTACAAATTATTTATTCAACGATTTCGTCCGATAGACTTATTCAGAATAAAATCTTACACATCCCCATCCATATTTATATTAAAACATTAGTAGCTAATTACCTAATTGAACAATTAATTAATACAAAACTACTTTATAATTAATTAGACTGCTTTATAAAACTTTATAAAAACTTTAAAAGTTATACAACTAAAAATATTAACTTCATATTCACGTTATTATACTTTCAATTTTCTGTTGACCAAAAAACATTTAATATTAATCATTTCATTCAACCCTGGCAACACATCTGCTCCTAACTTTAATTGCCACAGAGTTTCTTTCCTTTCTACCTTATTTTTCATGCTACCTCCCCTCAGATCACCTTTAACATGTTCCAAAACAGAAAACATAAATTATTTGTTATTGTCATTATTAAATGTACATCTCATAGTGTGCCTGTAGAGGGCATTATTAACATCTTTAGTCTTAATAGCATAACAGTGCTCTTTTATACGTTTACTAAGGCTCCTTGTAGTCATTCCTATATAATATGAGGACAACCTGGACAAAGAGCAACATAAACCACATTATTAGTTTTGCAATTATATCTTCCATCTATACTTATAATCTTATCATAATGCTCTAAATTAATAAAAGGCCCTTCCAAAATATACCTACAGGCACTACAATTATAATATTTGAACATACCTCTAGTCTTACTAGTTACTGGAGGTGAAATGAGAGTATCATCACACTGGGGCATATTTTTAATAGTTTGATTCTTCTTATACACAAACTTAGGTGCTTCACCCAATACAATACTCAATTCATTATTGCCCTTAATAATTTTCCAGTTGTTCTGTATAACATGTTTGATGTTTTCACTATCTACAGAAATCTCAATGGCACACCTAGGTGCCATCTCACTTGTTTCACCTCCTTAATATTTTTTGTTATTATTTTCCAATAATCCTTTAGTTAAAATTGGGAAATCATTTTCTCTTCTTTCCATTATGTCTGATACTACCTTTTCTAGGGATAGCCTCTGTTGACAAATAATTTCGTAATAAACCGTATCTTGTAATAAAATCAATATCACTACTTACCATCCTAGAGGCTCTAATATATTGACGCTTAGGAATGTTCTTTTTTATAAAATTAGGATGATTACTTTTATAATGTAGGTAGTTATTGACATATGTTTCCTTTCTGTATACTCAACTAGAAAACGTCTTTTCCATTCTATTCCAAACAAGGTCTATATCCAAAAAACGTACTCTCTTCCCTTTGTTACCGATGGTAAAATTAAGAAAGGAACTACTGCTATTTATTTCTTCCAAAAAATTATTGTTAGCCATAACATCTTCACCCTTCACAATGAAGAAGAGATCGTCAATAAATATGCAGTAAAATAATATATTAGGAAACACCTTAAGGGTAGGTAGAATGTCTTTTTCCCACCATCCCATCACCAATCCAGCAAAAGCTGGTGCTACAGTAGCTCCCATCGCGACTCCCTTTAGTTGTTTGTAGCACTTCTTATTGAAAATGAAAAAATTATTTTCCAACAATAACTCTAACAGACTTGCATATAATTTAATGCTGGCCTCACTCCATGTGGTGTACTTATTTAAAAAATTAACAACAAACTCCACACCCTCTGTTTGTGGTATAGAAGTATATAATGAAGCCACATCAAGTGTTAACATAGTAAATTCACTGTTAACTAAAATGTTTGAGTTTATTATGTTATTTTCAGAAAATTCTCTAATCTTATCTAAAAAAGACCAAGACTCTTTCACAAAAGAAGGCAAACTCTGTACTATTGGATTCAAAACAGAATCCAAAAACAAAGAGATAGCTTCCGTAGAACTACCTGCTGCTGAAACTATCGGCCTAAAGGGCGGGTTCATTTTATTTTTATGAATTTTGGATATACCAAATAGTATACCCATTTTAGGTTCTTCAACCAAAAGAAAATTATATAGCTCCATAGTTATATCGCCATTCATCAAAAAGTCATACAAACAATATTGTATGTATTTGTAACTTCTTTCAATAATATCTAGAGTTACTTCACAATATTCACTGTCATTGTTTAATAGACTTTCCATGGCCCTGTTGTAATCTATGGTTTGCATTATAATCAACCATCCACCTTTATCTGCCTTCATAAAACATAAATCATATTCATTTCTTAAATCCAAAAGAATCTTTCTTTCTTCATTAGTTACATTGAAATACTTTTGTTTAGGCTTATTTTTTAAAATAGACCTAACGTCCCTTTCACAAAAGTTGTCAAACACTTTTAAAGTAGAATGTAAATTTGGATTATACACTGAAGGTTTATGTAAGTGATATTTAGATCTAACATTGACATCCTTTATAATGTAACTCAAATTCAACTTACGGATATACATTTTTAAATCCAGTAAGGTATTAGCCACAGTGGCACGCTTACTAGGTATAAAATTTAAACCTAGTTTAAGAATACGCTCTTTTGTGTCTGTTAAACAAATGTCCATTAAATTATATAATATAATCTCTGAACTTACAGAAAAGATCATATTATCACTCAGTTCTTTTTCCAAAATCTGCTCCTGCCTCTTTTTTGTCTCGACTGGGTTCTGTTCGATCTCCCTCTGAAGTTTCTTGAAGAGCCTGCAGCCATTTGTTCAAAAGAGCTGCCCGGCTTATTGTTTTCTGTATGAGCCCCAGACTCTCTCAATTCATCCTGTGTGACATCAGGGCACTGTTGTAAGCAGCTGGCTCCTTTGTTATCTTCTGTTAAAAGGCCCGTTGTCTTAGAATATGAGAATTTTTTATAGACAGTTGAAGCACCCACTTTCCGATCTTTCTTATCTGCATTAATAAAATAAGCAGTACCAGCTTCATAATGTTTCAGATCTCTTTCAATTTTACTTATTTTTCTTTCTATAACTGTCTTCTCATATTTTTCTACTATGTTGAACACTTCTTGAAAGTTCTCATCTGCATCTCTTTCATTTTTTAATTGCTTTTTGATGTTACCATCAACCTCTTCCAACTGCATTTTCAGCTCTGATATAGACTCATTGTTCCTAGCAATCAATAGTTTGAGGAAGTCCAAACCAGCGACGTTAAAAAACATCACTAATTTATCAAAGAATGGATCCTCTCTGCTATGTCCATTGGGGACCTTAACAAATCTGAGCCCCTTCGGCACAATGTTACATTGTATACAATGTTCAAAATATTTATTCTCCACTATCAGGGCTCAATATTTTTTTAGCCCTTTTTCTAGCTCAAAAAATAAGTTGGTTAAGCTCTTACTTAATATAATGTGTTCCCCATATTTTAACAAGTTTGCAAAAGGGTTACTAGTCCCATTTAAGATAGAGGCTACATCTTTATAAATGTTAGCTCTGCCATCAGTCTTATTGTTATATTGTTTTTTGTTTTTATCTTCAATAAAATCTTTACCAGCTCCTTTATTAGCTCCTTTATTTGAGGCAGTACTTTCAAATCTTCCTCTTCTGTTCATAAGTTTTTTGGTCAACAATGTCAATGAAGTCTGTAGCTCTCCCAGAACAGCTGCTACATCATCCAAAATGGAATCTTGACTGTCCGGGACTGGATAGAAACTCAAATTGAGTAGCTTGTCTTCTGAAGCTTCTGCCATGGGTAAACCACCAGATAACAATGAAATAACCCACAAACCAGTGACACAAACACCAAAACTTCAAGAAAAACACTGGTGCCTCGGAAAAAACAAGCCAAGAAATAACGTAAAAATAATTAATTCAACGTTTTCGTCCGATAGACTTCTTCAGAATAAAATCTTACGCATACCCACCCATATTTATACTAAAACATTAGTAGCTAATTAAATACAATTACCTAATTGAACAATTAATTAATACAAAACTACTTTATAATTAATTAGACTGCTTTATAAAACTTTATAAAAACTTTAAAAGTCATATAACTACAAATTCACATGTTATTACACTTTCAAATTTCTGTTGACCAAAAAACATTTAATGTTAATCATTTCATTCAACCCTGGCAACACATCTGCTCCTAGCTTTAATTGCCACAGAGTTTCTTTCCTTTCTACCTTATTTTTCATGCTACCTCCCCTCAGATCACCTTTAACATGTTCCAAAACAGAAAACATACATTTTTTGTTATTGTCATTATTAAATGTACATCTCATAGTGTGCCTGTAGAGGGCATTATTAAAGTCTTTAGTCTTAATAGCATAACAGTGCTCTTTATATGTTTACTAAGGCTCCTTGTAGTCATTCCTATATAATATGCAGGACAACCTGAACAAAGAGCAACATAAACCACATTATTAGTTTTGCAATTATATCTTCCATCTATACTTATAATCTTATCATAATGCTCTAAATTAATAAAAGGCCCGTCCAAAATATACCTACAGGCACTACAATTATAACATTTGAACATACCTTTAGTCTTACTAGTTACTGGAGGTGAAATGAGAGTATCATCACACTGGAGCATATTTTTAATAGTTTGATTCTTCTTATACACAAACTTAGGTGCTTCACCCAACACAATACTCAATTCATTATTGCCCTTAATAATTTTCCACTTGTTCTATATAACATGTTTGATGTTTTCACTATCTACAGAAATCTCAATGGCACATCTAGGTGCCATCTCACTTGTTTCACCTCTTTGATGTTTTTTGTTATTATTTTCCAATAATCCTTTGGTTAAAATAGGAGGGAAATGATTTTCTCTTCTTTCCATTATGTCTGATGCTACCTTTTCTAACAGTTTTAAGGGATAGCCTCTGTTGACAAATAATTTCGTAATAAACTGTATCTCTGTAATAAAATCAATATCACTACTCACCATCCTAGAGGCTCTAATATATTGACCCTTAGGAATGTTCTTTTTTATAAAATTAGTATGATTACTTTTATAATGTAGGTTTGGGGAAACATATGCCAATAACTACCTAATTCTACATCTAATTCTCCACCCACTACCCTCCCAAACTTACCAGACTCCCCATCTGATCAAAGCAACTTTTCCTTTCAACCAGTTCAGACCAGTACTATCCTGAAATAGCTGTTCAAATTAAGACCCATTACCCTGGCTGCTGATAAACTCTCATCAGAATACCTCAGAATCGCAGCCAAGGCTATATCATACCCTGTCTCTATACTCATAAATAGGTCAATCTCTGAGCAAAAAGTCCCAACCGTCTGGAAAATTTCACACATAATATCCCTACACAAAGGAAGAAACTCGGCTGAGTTATCCAACTACCATCCAATAGCCAAACTATCCCCGCTCTCAAAAATTCTTGAGAAATGCATACACTCTCTGACCATCCAAGTACTCCGGTTTATGCGGAACGCTCCGCATTTAATGACGAGAGAAGCCACTATTCCGCTGTTCTGCATTGAACAGCTGTGGCACTGCTACACGAATTCTGATTAGTTTGTATACCGCAATTACTATCAATCAGCATTGCGGTATACAAACCAATGCATAACTGTGCTGCCCTTCCACATTACACAGAGTTGGCTGTGCTCCGCAGTTTTTGATTGGCTGGTAGACCACATTTACAGCAAATCTTGAATGCGGTCTATGAGCCAATCAAGTAAGCTTCTCAGGGGGATGGGAAACAATGAGAACTCCCCAATACAGGCCAATCACATTCCGGGATGCCTTTTCATGCCAAAATAATGGCTTGAAAAGGCTTGCAGGAATCAGGGATTTTACTTTTTGCAAGTTGCTTGCAACAACAACTTGGAAGGAAGAACTCTGAAGACTGGGAACTTTGGTATCGGGGGAAAAGGAAGGAGCGGCTGTGGTGAAGACTTTGGGACTTGGAAGCCAGCCTGCTAGGAGAGGAGTTAGTGAGCTGAATGGACTTGAGGTTCAGGGACAGTGCTTGCTGCTGCTTTGGTGGAGTGAGACCGGTCGGAAGGCTGATGTTTATTTTGCTGCCTGCTGGATCATCGTTTGTGCCATGGATTGTATTAAGCTGCTGGTGCTGTTTACATAGTTAGAGGTAAGTGACTGTTTTAGCTGCAATGGTTAAGGTTAATGTTAATTGTTAAGGTTAATGGTTAGGCAAGTATTTCCCTATCCTTAAAACTGGTATTCTAGCACAGATCCTGTTATTGTAGCAATTTTCCAAGTTTATAAGAACAATATTTAGTATCTCTGGGCTGCTTGTCCCCCTAGTACATCTGATACTGTTAATTAAGCAACTTTCTGAGTTTTATAAGAGGAATACTTAAAGTGCCTCTGTGTTTGTGTTGCTTGTCCCACTAGTGCATCTCTGAATGTAACTGCCATTTTTAGAGAAACTGTATGCCAAGTTAGGTCCTGTTCTAGCAACTTTGTAAGTTTATAACAGCAATATTTAAAGTGTCTGTGTGCCATTTAGAGAAACTGTACGCCAAGTCAGGTCCTTGTTATTCTAGCAACTTTCTACATTTATAAGAGCAATATTTAAAGTGTCTCTGTTTGTGCTGCTTGTCCCCCTAGTACATTGGGCAGGGCTTTGTCCAGATTTCTTGCACTAAGAGGTTGAGAAGTATGTCAGAATGGATGTCAGAAGTGAGTTATTTATAGTAATGGGATGATTTAAAGTATTCAGTTTTGTTTTCTGGTAGAACTTTAGAGTGTAACTTGATTGTGCATTCTTTGGTCATAACTGTTCTAAGGCATGATGTCTTAAATGGCACATTCTTGTAAAAGTACAGAGGGCCCTGGTTTTAAGTACCCTTTTTAGGCACCTTTGCCAGGCCCAGAACTGGCAGTAGGACAGGGGTAGAACACATCTAAAGTGGTGTATGTAAAATGCAGGTAGTATTGGTGTGTGTTTGTGTGTGTGTGTGTGTGTGTGTGTGTGTGTGTGTGTGTGTGTGTGTGTGTGTGTATGTGTGTGTGTGTGTGTGTGTGTGTGTGTGTGTGTGTGCGTGTGTGCGTGTGTGTGTGTGTGTGTTGCAAGTGCATTTGTTAAGTACCATGCTCCATGGCAATAAGTCTACATCTGACATATGACAGGATGCTATTTAACTTGGTCTAACTAAAATCATTTGTGTGACTTGTAATGTCTGTGTAAGAAATGTAGTAAATTTGATTTTTATTTTTGTAAAATGCTGTTTCATTTACTTATGGTGTGGTTGTGGTATTGCAAATAAATAAAGGTTTTGGATCTGAGAAGTGTGTCTTGTTGAATTTTAAAGATGTTCTATCATGCTCCATGGCGAAGGCACGTTTCGCGCAGTGCAAAAATAGGGTGGTCCACATTTTGACCATTTGTCACACATTGTTAGGGTCTGTGTTCCACATTGGCCTCTTAAGAGGTTGAGACCTATATACACTCTCAGTTAATAAAATATCTTCTCACTAACAATCTCCTAGCCAAAACTCAACATGGTTTATGTCCAAGCCACAGACTACCATTGCCTGTATTAGTTTCACAAATCATGTTAACTAATAATGAAATTTAGGCAATCTGGTATCAACTGTCTTTTTAGACCTCTCAAAAGCAATTGATACAGTCTACCATAGTAAACTCTTGACAGTTCTCTCAGAACTTAAACTAAATAACTCTGCACTCCTATGGTTCATAGACTATCTTTCCAACCGACAGCAGGCCATAAAGTGGCAGGGCAGTCTATCCCCTCTTCTCCCCTTTACCCTAAGGGTACCACAAGGATCTTTATTGGTCCTTTGTGATTCACAATATTCACAAACAGCCTCCATAAAGCTACTCTTCATGCAAGATTAGTACAATACGTGACAACTCTACTCTTATCTGCTCGGCTCCCTCTCTCCAACTTCTACAGAAAATAACCCAAGAAACCTTCTCAGCAGTTGAATCCTGGCTAGCAGACTCCCAATTAATACTCAACCCCAAAAAAGCACAACTCATGCTCTTTCACCCCTCCAAAGCCTTAGTCCCCACTCCCCCTTTTGAAATTATCACCTTTGACAACACCCATATCACACCAGTTGCACACACCAAACTGTTAGGTGTTATCATCGACCAAAACATGAAATTTGATAAACATGTAGCACCAGTTTCCGAAAAAGTAAGGCCAGCACCAAATAGTGGAACACAAAATAATTTATTACAACATGTGGCAGCACCAAAAAGTGTGCAAAGCACAAAGCTCAGACCGGTTTCGGCAGTATTACTGTCTTCATCAGTGATCACTGAAGAAGGCAGTAATACTGCCGAAACTGATCTGAGTTTTGTGCTTCACACATTTTTTGGTGCTGCCACATGTTGTAATAAATTATTTTGTGTTACACTATTTGGTGCCGGCCTTATGTCAAAGGAAAAATAACTTCAAAATGATCAAAACACGGCAGGTTCAGGTTAAGGCACTTTAATCTTGCAACAAGGAGACAAAAACATGCTAATACAGAGTTTGTCTAACTAGAATCAGGAAGTGAGACTGTCTTTATACATTTCTTACAAGGTATTGCCTACTAAGCTGACGTAATAAATCACAAGTTCTTTCAATATTGTTTCTCAGCAGCTGTTTGTCCATGATTTTCTGCTGGCATATCAGGTTTACAAAAAAACTTCCTGAGAAAAACAAGGTGGCCTTGACGACCACCGGTCAGATACAGCTTTTGCTATGCAATGTTACCATTCAAGGTACTATGGCTAATTCAAGCCCAAAGGAAGTGCAGATCACAGTTCATTTCTTCAAGCAGTCTTTTGTCTGATGTATCTCTTCTTTTCCGCAGCTGTGCATGTTCTCATAACACGAACAGGGCTGATTGTTCATATTCAATCACATTATAGAAAACAGTATTGCTCTATTCATTCACTATTCATTCATTTTCCTGACCTAGCAGATAATCACCTGCTTCCCAGTACATTTCCAAAAGGCATAAACATGAATTTTGCTGTGCTAGCAAATACTAGGTCAGAGAGCATCTTGCAATTTCAGAAAGCATACTGCAGTTTGAAAAGCATCTTATAATCTCATACAAAATTAAGCTGTACATAAAATAGAATGAAATGTGTTAACCCTTTTAGCTTCTAATAAGCACTAAACATATACATATTTTTCTAACATTTCCCCCCTGTTAATACTTTTTATTCTATTTTCAAATGCATAAACAATTGCTTCTTCTCCTAACCTCTTTCTGTTCAGAATTTGCAGTTAAGAGAGTCATTCAGTTTAAGACTTATGAAAGTGTTTCATTTTTCAGCAGTTCTTAAATTTCAGTACTTTGATATAAAGTCTCAAAAACTGACATGTCTATAAAATCTTTGATCAATCTTGTCATGCAGGGAATACCACAACAAACACACACTCCTAATAGGAGTAATCCCACACAAATGGCAATCAAGACGTTCATTAGGATGCTACCCCACCCCCCAAACAAATTCTGGAAAAAGTCCGTCAGTGGGTTTTGGCCTGGTTTGGTCATGGTCGACACTTGCTGAATCACCTCAAGATGATCGTTTATCTCATGCTGGTTGTCAGGAATATGCGAACAGCACTCCTCTTTTATTAAAGTGCACGTACCACCTTTCGCCGCTAGGGTGAAGTCAAGAGCCATGCGGTTTTGAAGCACCACAGTTCTCATAGCATTCAGTTCATCAGTCATTAACTCGAGAGCAGAAAAAGTTGCATTACTCATTACTTCAAGAAGTTTGGACAGTTTTCTCAGCTCCCAAATTGATTTCACTGCACCATATGCAGGGGCTATACCTGCCCATGATATGATAGTGTCACTCAAGTCCATGTGTGTCAGTTTATCTTTGTTTTTTATGGAATTATGATTTCTCCAGCCTGCTTTGATTCGTCCCACTGGATTTTCAGGCCTTCTGATTGGATTTCCGGTTTTCTTGGTGACCTCTCTGACATTTCGAATTTTTCCCTGAGGCAAAACTGCAGTGTGTCGTATGGCCGGAACCAGGTAACCCAAAAAACAACTGCTGGACCAGTTCTCAGGTAACCATTTGTATGCCTTTTTCCCACAAACAAAATAACAGTTCTCTACTTTAGTATTAATATATACTTGCCCTGCATGAAACATTTTCTTATCAATAATAGATAGTTGTTTTAAAAGAACAGGATTACGTTGTATGTCATCAATAGTCTTATGCATCGGCTCAAGATATAAGTCATAGTTTGTATCACAGATATAACCTGCATTATTGGCTTTGGTATAACATTTGTAAGGAATAGTCACATTACAATTACTCCAACCTACCTGAACAGTATAATTTTTGTAAAAACATACAATTCCCTTTTGTGTAACAGGCAGGTACAATGCTATTTTGTCTTGTGATTTTACAGTTGTAGTATCAAAAAGCAAATGTTCCCAGGTCTCATTGACCCCTAGGGGGACAGCAGTCATCAATAATCCCCCGTATGCTGTCGGTATAGCTGTGCAGATCCAGCAATTCAAAACATTAAAGGTTTCAGCATACACATATTTAATTGCTTGGTAAGTGTTAAGTTCGGATGCCAGTCTATGAATGATTCACGTTTATTCAGTTCAGCTCGTGTGGCTGGAAAAAGGAAAGGCCACAATAAAAAGATTAATGTTATAAGTATGGCCAACAAAATGATCATGCAATACTTCTAAGGTTGTTCAGCATTTCTACTTGCTCCGCATCTGGTCATTTTGTTCTTGTGTAACAGTAACAAGTTTTTTGTCCAGTTCAAAGTTCTTAACTAGTTTACAGTGTGTCAGATGAATCCAGGATGCTCGCTCTGCGATCTTGACTGCAGTGGGTGTTGACAGTAGCACTTGGTACAGCCCTTCGCACTTTGGTGTGGTCCAGTTTCTTTTCTTGATCACTTTCACCCAGACCCACGTGCCTGGGACTACTGCTGCTTCCTTTGGTTTGGTTTGTTCTTTATCTGAAACAGAATTCAACTGCAGAAGTTGTTTATTACTTAGAAGACATCTCATGTATTCTGCAAGTGAACTGTCAGCTTCCTGGTCTGCAGGCATGAGAGGTTTCCACTGAGGTATATAATATGCCCTCCCAAACAGTATTTCAAAAGGAGTTAACCCCTTTGCATTTGGAACAGTTCTCATGCTCAACAGTGACAGAGGCAGGCAGTGCGCCCAGTTCTTCTGTGTCTCACTAATCAATTTTCTAAGTTTGTTTTTCAAAACCCCATTATGCCTCTCTACTAATCCTTCAGATTGGGGGTGGTATGCACAATGGTTCTTTAAGGAAATTCCAAAATATCGGCTCAGCTGTTGTATGGTTTGATTTACAAAGTGTGTGCCATTGTCACTGTAGATATTTTCTGGTATGCCAAATCTAGGAATAATTTCTTTAACAAGGACTTTTGCAACGGTAGCTGCATCTGGATTTTTTGTCGGAAGAGCTTCCACCCATTTGGAAAACATATCTATAATGACAAGACAATATTTCTTATTTTCACATTTGTTTAGTTCTATGAAATCCATACAGATAGTATGGAATGGGTACAGTGGTGTTGGGAAACTCCCTTGCTTAGGCTTTAATGCCCCTTGTGCATGATGCCTGTTACAAACATGGCATGCTGCACAAATTTTTTTTGTGTAGTTTGTAAATCCATATGCAGTGAACACACGGTTCACTAACTGTACCATCCCCCCTGTTGAGACATGGCACTGCCCATGGCTCAACAAAGCTGCATATCTAAACAAGTTAGACGGCAAAATTGTTTTTCTTTCTTTGGAGATGTACAGCCCTTTCTCAAGAATTGCTCCTCGTTTTATCCATTTCTGTTTTTCTACATTTGTAGTAAGTGTCTGCATTATTTTTTAACATTTCTAAATTTAAAATCTCAGAAGGTTGTAATTCCTCACTCAAAAGAAATACTTCTAAAGCTGAAGCTGCCTGTTTTGCAGCTATATCAGCTCTCACATTACCTTTTGAAATCCTATCCTGTTGCTTGGTATGAGCTACGCATTTACAAATAGCTACTTTTTGAGGTAACTGAATAGATTCTAACAAATCTAGAATAAATTGCACATGATTAATCAGTTTACCAGTAGATGTTATCATTCCTCTATTTTTCCACTGCTGCGCAAAAACATGTACAGTAGAAAAAGCATACTGGCTGTCAGTAAAAATGTTCACACATTTACCCTTTGCTAAGGTACATGCCCTTGTCAAAGCAATCAATTCTGCTGCTTGTGCAGATAAGTTGTGTGGTAAAGACTTTGCTTCTAAAATCTCAGTATCAGAAACTACTGCATATCCTACTAGATTCTGTCCTGTAGGACCTCTTCTACATGAGCCGTCCATGTAATATGTCACCTCGGCATCATCCAAGGGAACATCCGTTAGATCTTTTCTAGGCAGTGTCTTTTGCTCAATTTCCTGCAGGCAGCTGTGTGGTGTGCCATCCGCAGGGGTCAGGAGCAAGGTAGACGGGTTTAAAGTTGTACATTATTCAATTGTCATATGAGGTTGGCTCAGGAATATAATCATACAAGAAAGATGTCTAGCAGGAGAAAGATATGCTACTTTTTCTTGCAGTAAAATAATTGCGACTGCATGAGGCACTCTCAATGTGAGAGGGTCAAACAACACTACTGAGGCCGAAGTCTGTACTGCCATAGCAGCTGCAACTACTGCTTGTACACAGTGGGGCAGGGATTGCACCACGGGGTCCAGCTGTGATGAATAATAAGCTATGGGGCATTGCTTATCCCCATGCTGCTGTGTTAACACTGATGTCATGTAACCCTGTTTGCAATCTACAGTTTGGAAAAAAAGTTTATGATAGTTTGGTAATCCTAAAATTAATGAGGATGCTATCAGTTGTTTCAGTTTGCAGAAAGCTGATTCTGCTTCTGGTGTCCATTGTAATAAATCTTGTCCTGCCATAGGCTTCTTGTATATCAAGTTGGTCAGTGGAGCAGACTCCAAGGCATAGTTTGGAATCCAATTCCGACAGAAATTAGTTGTGCATAGGAAGGACATCATTTCCTTCTTGGTAGTTGGTTTGGGTGCTTGCAAAATTGCTATTTTTCTGTCTTCGTCTAATATTCTACCTTCTTTGGATATTACATATCCCAGGTATTTGACCTGCTTTCTCCAAAGCTGAAATTTGTTTTTGTTTACTTTATGTCCTTGTGTGGCTAAAAATTGTAGTAATGCTATGGTATCTTCTCTACATTCTTGCTGGGTGGGGGCTGCCAGCAGGATGTCGTCTACATAAAGTAAAATTTGGCTGCCTCTTGGTGGGCTAAATCCTGCCAAGTTGCTTACCATCTCTTGCACAAATATTGTTGGGCTTTCACAATACCCCTGTGGTAGTCACGTGTATGTATACCTTTTCCCCTGAAATGTGAATGCAAACCAATGTTGGCTGTCAGGGTGTATCGGTATTGAGAAAAACGCATTGCTAATATCTACCACAGAAAAATACTTCTGTTGAGGCTTCAAATCATTCAATAGGGTGTGTGTATCTGGCACCGTAGGTGCTCTAGGTATTACTGCATCATTTACGGCTTGTAAGTCTTGGACCATACGCCATTCTCCATTTGCTTTCCTAACAGGAAATAAGGGTGTATTACATGGCGAATCGGGAGATTCTATCAGTACTCCTTCCTTAACTAAAGCTGCTATTATAGGTTTGATTCCTACTTCTGCATCCTTTCTTAAGGGATACTGTCTCTTTTGAGGTCTGAATGCTGATTTTGGCGTAATAGTAACAGGTCCTGCTGTACAGATTAATCCTACATCTGATTTCCCTGTTGACCAGAGAGTTTCTGGTATGCTTCGTAAAGCTTTTTCTTCCTCTTCTAGTAAGAGTGCTAATCAGCTGTCCTCGCTGGACTGCAAGTGTACAGCTGGGTGTGTCTGCGTTATCCAATTTAACTTCTGTTTTTGTATCCCCTGTTCTGACAATTCTAACTCTGTTTGTTTTTCCCACTTTGTGACTTTTACTCCAAGATCTGTTCATTTCACATTCTTGCCTTTGGTAAAACTAACATGTGGTAATCAATTAGATTTATAGAGTGCAACAAATTCCTGGGGCAATGAACAGCTGACTACACTATTCCCTTCTGTGTCCCAGTACAGATTACGTAATACTAATCTGTTTGCATGGTTTTTAAACAGTTCTTGCTCATATTCCTTATCAGGTCCTGGTGTGCTACAATAATACAGAGTACAGTGCAACAAATGTTGTTTATCAGTGTCAAGGGAGGGGGATTTACTGATGGCTACGTTCAACAGTTCTTCGGTTACTGCCCCTGGACCAGTCGTAACTAAGTCCTGGCTGTACCAATAAATTGTTTCACCCTCTGGTTGCACCACAAAAGTATCCATTTGTCGCTGTGCTTCCATACTCTGCATAGTTGGTACTACTGCTATGCCAAATATCTGCATAAGATCTCTGCCCAAAAGGTTTACTAGGCATTTTGCAGAAACGACAATTTTGCTTTTCTGGGTCATCCCTGAAACAGGGTCAGTTATTGCTATGTTGTGGGAGAGTGGCTCCCGATACAGCTGTCCATTAGCTGCTTTCACTAATATGTAATCAAGTGATTCTGAATTTTCTGGTAGTTTGGAACGATGTATCAGGGTCCGTGAAGCCCCTGAGTCACACAGGAATTTAACTTCAATCCCCTCTACCAGAAGTGTAACTTCCGGTTTTGTGTCTGCTAAATAGAGCTCTAGGCTCAATAATGCCAAGTCTAAAATTTCACTTTCTTCACCATCGGTGATTTCTTGTACTTCCTCTATTTCTTCTATCACATTCTCTATTCCCTCTATCACATTTGCATTTGTCTTTTCTTGGTTATTCCCTTCTAGTGATTCTTGACTATCATATAGTCAGTCCTCACCCTCCTTATCTTCCATGGCTATCTTCTTGTTTTGCCTGCAATCCCTTGCTAAATGTCCCTTTTTCCCACACTTAAAACATTCACCCCTTTTCTTTCTTTCTTCAAACTCTTCTGATCGTTTATCAGATTGTTTGTTTCCCTGGGCATTTTTCTTGCCCTTTTTCCCGGACTGTACTACATAGACTTCTGCTCCATCTTCTAACGCAAATACTTGGGCTTTCTTTTTCTTTTTACTGTTAAAATGCCTTTCGGCATGCCTAGCATATTCAAGTAGTGACTGTAATCTACTTGTATGATGGTCTACCATGTGCTTTGTAATAAAGCTGCTTATAGGCAAAATACTGCCTTTCAAAAATGCATTCTTTAATTGCTGCTCATATGGGGAAATCATGTGTTTGATTTTCAGGTACCTGCATTCCACAATGGTTATTAAAACATTCTAATAATCTAGCATAATATCTGTCAACAGTTTCACCTTCCTGTTGGATGCATTAATTAAATCAAGTCCAGTCTGCCCTAGGCTTCCATTTCTCAGAGATTCAGTCTGTCAGACCTTTCACTCTGTTATCCAGATCTGCATTGCTATGTGGGAGTGGCTTATGTTCTGCGTCATGGGGATTCCAGTTACCACTGATCATGTGCCAATCTGGACCTATGATCTGTCTAACTACTTTTTCTACTTCTTCTCCGTTCAAATGATAACTTAACCTCATGCCCTGTAAGTCTTCTAGGAATTTCCTAAAATTAACTTTCGGATGGGGAATTCCCTCTGTGGCTTTCTGGATGTCTTCCGGTGTCCATGGTCTATATACTAGAAGAGTTGGGTCCTGTCCTGCCTGTCCTGCCTACGGATTTGGTACTTTTATGAGTGGACATATCTCTTCTTCACTCATAGCTTGTGAATTTTTATTTATTTCATATAACTCAATATTCCCTCTTAAGTTACGTGTTCGAGACCTGGTCTCGATGGGATCTCTAACATATGGTCCTGGCTTTGCGGTGACAGCCGGGTATAGCGGAGGTGGACCAGCTTGTCCACTCGCTTCATATTCTGGTGCAGGAAGTGGAGGGGGTGGAGGGGTTGATGCCATTACTAAATTATTGTCTTCTTTATCTAAAAACATAGCTTTTAAATTATTACATTTTTGTTCCCTACGGTTTGCTTCCTCAATCCACCTGTGTGCCTGAGGAACCCCCAACTGGCGTTGCTTTTTTAACTGACCTTTTGCATCAGCTTTAAGCTGTTTGACAAGTTTAATAAGTGAGGATTTTTCTAATTTGCCATCAAATTCATATTTATTAACCCGTTTTGTATAATATCTAATATTGTCGGTACCCTGTGATTGCATATATTTTGTATCTTTGGTTAGCGGTGGGTTTCGGGAACTTTTTGTGCACTTATTATACATATTGTTCTGACTGTTAAAAAATGTTACGTAACCCTTCTTATTCTCACGTGGTACCACGATTTTCTATTTCACAGTTTATCTAGAATAACTGTCTTACCTATTCTGTTTCCCTAATCTATGACAAGACTGCAATCTTTCTGTCCCTGACTTGTGCAATACAAATCTCCTGACAGATATTTTCAATCAATTCCCTGATCTAAAACAGAAAAAAGTTAAATTTCACCTTACCTGAGCCTCCGTGATTGATCCTCTCTGGTTTGTATACTGACTCGTCCTCCAGTCGCAGATCAGAAAAGTGGCTGGCCTCTTTTGAACGACAATTCAGTCGGAGGTCTTTCAAAGCAGAAGAACCGATGTGGTCTCTTCCTCGTATGGTTTCATGCCACCTGGCCCATCTGACCTGAGGCAAAAAGAGAGAAGGACCAATCTGTCAAAGGAAAAATAACTTCAAAATGATCAACACATGGCAGGTTCAAGTTAAGGCACTTTAATCTTGAAGCAAGTAGACAAAAACGTGCTAATACAGAGTTTGTCTAACTAGAATCAGGAAGTGAGACTGTCTTTATACATTTCTTACACGGTATTGCCTACTAAGCTGACGTAATAAATCACAAGTTCTTTCAATATTGTTTCTCAGCAGCTGTTTGTCCATGATTTTCTGCTGGCATATCAAGTTTACAAAAAAACTTCCTGAGAAAAACAAGGTGGCCTTGACGACCACCGGTCAGATACAGCTTTTGCTATGCAATGTTACCATTCAAGGTACTATGGCTAATTCAAGCACAAAGCAAGTACAGATCACAGTTCATTTCTTCAAGCAGTCTTTTGTCTGATGTATCGCTTCTTTTCCGCAGCTGTGCATGTTCTCATAACACGAACAGGGCTGATTGTTCATATTCAATCACATTATAGAAAACAGTATTGTTCTACTCATTCACTATTCATTCATTTGCCTGACCTAGCAGATGATCATCTGCTTCCCAGTACATTTCCAAAAGGCATAAACATGAATTTTGCTGTGCTAGCAAATACAAGGTCAGAGAGCATCTTGCAATTTCAGAAAGAATACTGCAGTTTGAAAAGCATCTTATAATCTCATACAAAATTAAGCTGTACATAAAATAGAATTAAATGTGTTAACCCTTTTAGCTTCTAATAAGCACTAAACATATACATATTTTTCTAACACCTTACTTTTTTGGAACCTTGTTGTATTTTGAGCCTTGCACCCTGCCATACTTGCAAACATGTAGCACAAACTATAACTAAGGTACACAAAAAAACTAGGCACCCTCTAGAGATGTAAAAACTACCTGACCTCCAATAGAAAAACCACCATAGCAAGGACCCACTTACTGTCCATATTACTGTATGCCTCTCCAATCTTAGTTAACATGAATAAAATGGAACTAAATAAGCTATCCACTTGCTACAACAACACAGCTAAATTTGTTACTGACTCTTCCTATAGATGCCACCATTACCTAGCCCTTCACAAACGTTCTTGGATGGAATTACCCAACCTACTTGCCCTTAACCAACTCACCCTAGCTCATCTACTTCTCTACTACCCTAACAAAATCCCATCCCTTTACGGCTTAATCAACCATTACACCAACAGTCGTCTGCTAAGATCTACCAATAAGGGTCTGGTAGAGGTATCCAAAAGCAAAAATAACCTAGGTAACTCCCTATATTCCTGCACCATTGTTAAAATGTGGAACTCCCTCCCACTTGAAGTAAGGACACAGACAAACACAGTTTCAAAAATCAGCTAAAATTCTACCTCACCAAGTCCTGGATATGTACATGTTCCAACCCAGGCTAACTCCTTTTTTATCCACCTAGCCTCTTTAATCCCTATGTATCTGTTATAAGGTCTTCCTAAATCTGCAAAATCCAAATAATACCTTGTAATTCAAGTTACTTAAATTCTTAAGGAATTACGTAAAAGTAAATTCAGCTTAGCTTGCTGTTGTGTCTTCCAATGTGGTGAAATTATGTGTAAAAATACTGTAGACTACTACATTGTTAAGTTTTAACAAAGTTGTGTATTTTCTTCTTATCTCTCCAATGTATGACTAATACTCCTATGGGAACCTCTGTCAAATTGTTAGCCTGTTTTTTAAACTGTTATATGCTTTCTTTTAACTAACATGTTGTCTGTTTAAACATTTCTCAACTGTGTAATTGTAATGGAGCTAATCTCACCGGGCTTCCACTGAAAACGGGAAAAATCTGCCCAGTCGGACTTACCCAGTAAACAAATATAAAATAAATAAAATAAGTAAATAAATATGGGAACTCACTGGCCTATCACTCCACAGCATTCACTGTGTCAGAGATGCCATAGTTTTCTGTTCTTTCTTTTGCTGTATAGCTCCAACTGAACCTTTGTACTGGTTTCCCATGGGAGGCTCCAAATTATCTTCATATGTAAACTAATTAGATGCTTCCTGCTCCTCTGCTTTCTCCTTATTGCTCTATCCTGTTGTGTCATTATCTGAGTTTAGGTTTCTACACTAAATCATTCACTTTGCAGGTAATCCATAACCTCAGTTTCTATTTCTTTAACTTTTACATTAATAGTCCTCTTTACTACTTTTCCTCTTTGTTTTCAATATCTGGATGTCTTTGCCTTATTTCTCTTCAAATATCTTTGGTGCTGCTCTTTTTGTACTGATTAGTTTTCCTTGCTCCTTTTTTATAAATATTGCACCGTATTAAATCTCCTTTTCTCTCCCATGTCCATATTTCTTCTTCAGATGTTTCCTGCTCCTCTTGTTTCTCCTTAATTTGGGGAATTCCATCATGCTCTGACATAACTTGTATTAGACTTTCTACGTTGAATCCTCACAAATATTCCATAACTTCAGCTTCTATTTTTTTAACTTCTACTTGACTAATCTTGTGTTCTACATTCCCTCTTTGTGATCTTATTATTTTTTTTATTGTAACATTTTCCATATCTGGATGCCTTTGCCTATATTTCTCTTCAAATATCTTTGGGGCTGCCTTTTTTGTGTTGATTAATTTGGCTTTCTCCTTTCCATAAATATTGCACCAAATTACATATCTCTTTCTTTCCCATGTCCATATTTCTTTTTTATACCCTTCAAACACCTCTAAATTTTGTTCTTTAAATTTTCACTTCCTCAGTTGCTTTTTTTCCCAAACTGCACAAGGTTTCTTAGTCTTTATAGTGTTTTTCATGGATCCGTTGTATTAATAAACACAAATATTTATTTGAAGCATCTGACCGTTTTTCTTGTGAAAGTATTTTTCTTTCCTTTAATTTCTCTCTTAATCTTTTCATATATCTTTTGTTTGGAAATTCTGGGCTTTTTGCATAATAGTAACAATGCATAATTTCTTTTTTATCGTCAATAGCCCACACTATCATCTGTATGGTTCTTTTTTGACCTATCAGTTTTCGTGATTTTTGTGGACTGCTACTTCCTTCTACAAGAGGGGACCATCCTTTGTGATTTTTGTGGACTGTTACTTCCTTCTATAACAGGGGGGCCATCATTAATCCCTATTTGGGAGAGTTTCTCAATGATGCCAGAGTGGGGAATTGTGTCAAAAGCCTTGGCAAGGTCGAGATAGGCTTTGTGCACTCTTACCTTTGTCCATGGCCTTGGTGCCATTCTCAAAGAAATCTATCGGGTTTAATAAGCATGATCTACCCTTAATGAAGCCAGACTGGGTTGGTTCCAGCATTTGGAGGTTGCCTATGTCCTTGATGATAGGGTCCATGATAATTCTTTCGAAGGCCTTAAAGATGAGGCTGGTTAGACTTATGGGTCTATAGTTTCCAGGGTCAATTGATGGCCCCCCTTTTGCAGAGGGATTACTGTTGCTGTTCTCCATTGTACAAGATCATAGCCAGTTCTCAAGATATGATTAAAGACAATGCCACGTGGGTCTGCTAGGTCTTGTTTAGATTGTTCAGTAAATTACCTGGGATATTATTTGGTCTCATTGAAGCCGTGTTTTTGGCCTTGGTAAGCACAGAGATAATCTGTTCTCTAGAGATACTAGGTAGAGAGCCTGTGTCAGGTATGCTTCGGGATATGATAGGTGGGGAGAGGAGGGTGAAATATGCACCAAGTCTGTCAGCTAGCTGGTTGGCGATATCTTTTGGTATAGTATGAGTGAGCCCATCTACAACCAGTTTGGCATATAGCTGGGCATTCCCTTTTAGAATTTGGATGTAGTTAAAGCATGTCTTATAATTATCCTTGGCTAGGGATGCGATTTTAGTTTTGTAATTTCTTTAGAAGACTTTACAAGATTTCTGATTCTTTTATTTAGGCTTAAGAGGGAACTCTTACCTTGCAAAGTGATATCCCTCTTGTTTTTGGACAACAGTTTCGTCCTCTTGTTATATAGTCTGTTTATACTTGAAGTCCACCATGGTGGCTTGTTTTATGGGAAGACCTGGTTTTGATACAGTCAGATACAGCAGAGTTTATGCAGTCGCTTAAGTGTTTGTACAGGGCATTGATGTCTGCGATTGCAAGTGATATGAAGCTTTTTATACCATTGCTTAGAAGGCTGTAGTTAGCTTTGGTAAAGTATTTTATAATTTTTGTTACTGTGACTGTGTCAGTTCCAGCAGTTACTTCAAATGAGACTGATTTGTGGTCTAACCAAACTAGGGAGGGCCTCACGTATGGGGAAGTATAATGACCCCTCACGTTGAGTACTATGTCCAGAACATTAGAGTCCATAGTGGGGGAGCAAACTATCTGTTCCAGAGCATCTGTGTTAAAAAAGTCCAGGAATCTCTGGACAAGTGTGTTTTTGCTCATGTATATCCCCCCAGTCTATGGAAGGATAGTTGAAATCTCCCATGACTTGGGTGTCGGGCTGTATGGTGAGGGATTCCAGTAAATCAAGGTAGGTGTTGTACAAGTTGAGGGATCTATAGCTAGCAATGATCTGGTATGGTACTTTCCCAACAGTTAATTGGACATTGAGTAGTTCGAGAAAGTTATGTTGTTTGACCAGTCTCAAAGTGTATTTGGTTTTAATGAAGATGGACACACCTCCGCCTCTGGTTCCTTCACACTCACTTTGAGGTCTGAACATGTAGAAAGCATTGTAGCCTGGCATGGTTGGGTGCTCTCAACAGCCTTGAACCATGTCTCGGTAAGTGCACAGATATCAGCATCCTCCAAGGTGTGGAGTGATTCCAGGGAGTGCAGGTTCATGTTTAAACTCTAGCATTAAGCAGCATGATCTTGAGACTGTCTCAATTAGATTTTTTTTTGCATTGGAAAATCTGTTGTTTTGACATTGCCTAAAAAGGCATTATGGGGGAGGCAAGGGTCTTTGCCAGTATCTGAAAGCCTAGCGGGGACAGATGGAGACCATCTCTAGCAAAGTAATGAGGTATGGCTACCATATCCACCCAGGCTGACAGATACTGGCTCCCCCCTGGACTGATACCAGAAGCTTATCCAATTGTTGAAGTCAACCATTTTTTGTTTATATTGTGGCATCATCCTGGATGAGGGTAAAATACTGCTTAGGGCTAGGGACATACCTGTCTCAGACACATAATCAGAGAGCTCCATCATGTCTCTTTTCATATAGTCCAGACAGGTACGTCTCAAGTCATTCACTCCCACATGGACTATGACAGAGTCATAATGGTACTTGTTGTTGAGTGACCTGAGTGCATGCATGATTTTTCTGATCCTGGCACTTGAAAGGCAGCTGACCGCGACCTTCTCTTTGTCCAGTCTAGTGAGGGGGACATCTCCTATGACCAAAACATTTGATGTGTTTTGCCTTAGGGGCTTATTTGTTGAGACACATGTGTGTGTGTGTGTGTGTGTGTGTGTGTGTGTGTGTGTGTGTGTGTGTGTGTGTGTGCACAGATATGTGTAGTAGCTTCCTTTTGCTTAGTGGTGAGTGTGGGCGGTGTGCGTTTGTGAGGTCTCTGTTCTTTTGCTAGGCTTTAGTGAGTACCTTCACATATGTGGGTTTATGTGTCGTGACCTTATTTTGTGTGAAAAATGAGATTTATGTGAGAGGTGAAGCATGTGTACTGACAACCTGTTTGATGTCTGGCTTGTTTTTACATGAGAGAACTGATTCCAGTTCCATAGTGTATCTGTATGTCTCACACAGGGTGTTAGTTTGCTTTAGGAGTAAATGGTTGTCAGTATACATGAAGCAATTGCTACACTGCTTCAGGATACCCATATCAATCATGCTGACAGAAGAAATGATGGGAAACTGCCCATCCATTGTGGTAGGATTTTTCTGAATGTGGTATTTGGGAAGGAAGTGGGCTAGCTGGATTTAGTCACAAACAGCAAAGATGAAGCAGCAATTCAATTAAATAAAGGTAAAGTGCAATGCTGGCTTAAAATATTTCTCAGTTTTGTTGGGTGGATGCCTTGGATTTAAGTGCAAATGCACTCCATACTTCTGGATAAAGTTGCAAAACATTGTGCAGTGCTGTCAAACTGAGCGCAAACCCTCACAAATGTGAGGCTTATTTATAGGCAAATGTAAACAGTTTTAACACAACTACCTGTGGGAAAGCCACAGACTGAGCCTTTCCCAGAAATCCCCAACTCAGATGGGTTCTGAGCTATACACTTTTGCCACAAGGGTGGAGGGAGGCCTTCTTGATGTAAGATGATGGGTTTAAAGAGCACAGTAATACCAAATAGTCTAAATTCAGAAGGTCTGAATCTAGCCTATGCTATATAAGGCAAGGAAACACAATTTCTAGATAGGAAAGAGTAAAAAAGAGTCACTTAAAGGTCAAAGGGAGAGTGTTTAGTAGTATACTATTAGATGACCTGCAGTGGTACCATCCTCTGCACAAAGTGGCAGCTCTTTGAGCAACTGTAAATAGTGGGAGACTATGAAGTGCATTTCCTATAGAGGATTTTAAACTAGACAGGTTTGCTTATATGTAAGCAAGGGGAACCGCTTTTGAACATACCAGCAGGATGAAAGACCTGTCTAAAGTTAAACCCTCAGGCCAATCAGATAAAAACATAATAAGCTATTGACCAGTAGTCCCCACCTTGGATGGGTTGAATTTAGCTCTCTGCTCCCACTGGAAAATAACTCTCTTAATGTAAAACAAACTGGTTTTGAGCTCAAGTGAAGTAACAAATGCTTTATAACAGAAGTAAGAATTCCTGCAATATCAGGAATCCTTGAAAATAAATTAATTAACCCTGAAAAATGTTTATAACACATAAAAACTTTGTAAAACTTAGAAATATTTTGGCAGGCTTAGAACAACTTTGGTAAACTCGGAACAGCTTTTGTGGTATCAGGTTACGAAATATCAGAATACTTTTAAAACAACCTAAGAGCAGTACAATAACAAACAGAGTTTCTTTAACAAGTGCAGGCTGAAAAACAGTGATAAATTCAACAAGATCAATAAATGCAGCACAGAAGTGCTAAATATCACTGAGAAATGTAGAGCAAGTGCAAAAAATATATTTATATCAGCTTTGTAGGTCCAGATGGCTTTAGAAGCAATCTAAGTCTTGTAGTTACAGGTGTCTAGGCCAGGCACAAGGAAGCTCTGATTAGGGGTAATATGTAATTATTGACCATGGGTTGGGTAAGGCCTATCACTATTCAAATGGGATAGTTTACTCTGAGCACAAAAAGGAAAAACTGGCTAAGCTTAAAACTGCCTACAATGACAGTTAGCCTAGCACTTACCTATGATCCTTTCAGGTATTTTTAAACAGTAAATAAGCAACACAAATGTATTCATTGTTCCTTTTTAACAAACAAACAAATGTAATTAACTATAAAAAATAACATAACAGGCCACATGTTAAAAAATAAGAAAAGTAAATAAATAAAACAGGCCACGTGTTAAAGTTGTTCAGTAGGAAAATATAGGTAAAATGGTTGATGTTTTAATTAGATATACATTTTATTTTTGAAAATGGTAAAAAGAAGGCAGAAAAACACAATTTGTTTATAATTTTAGCACATTTTAATAATTTAATCAAATATTACAGAGTTACTGCTGCTTTAGAAGTAGTTTATCATACTGTTATCTGGAAAAGTCTACAAATGCAAAATAGCCAAAATAAACTACCCCCCCCCCCCCACTTTACACATCTAAATGTGTATAACTTCAAAACAAAAAGTGGATCTCCCAAAAAATAGCAAACATTCCACTGTGAATGTGAAATAGCTAAAATAATGTAAGTCACCCCATTTTTAAACAACCAAATACAATATAACTTCAAATTAAAAAATAAAAGATTAGAAATCTCCTCCTCTCCGCAATTAGTCTTCTACAGGGTCAACACCCCTGCACTCTACATGTGGAGCTTTGCCCTCCACACCCACCTGCTACTCAGTAGAATCACTTCCAAGGCTACCATTAACATTGAATATTTGGATATTGCTCAAAAATTAAACATGTTCTCTTCTCTCTTCAGTGAATGAAGAAGAGCACCATTTTAAAAGACACACAGATTTGACCAAATGGGGTACTTGTGTTTTAACAGATGCCACAACTCCCTCAGAAACAGATTCTCAGGTAGCGTTTAATGTTAAAGCTGCTCAGTACACAACAACTTAGAAAATGAATACTACTTCATGAGTACCTAAGTTTTGCATCAGTTTTACTAGCACATAAAACATTTGTATATTTAGTATTTGATTTTTTTCCAAAAATACAGTCTGATTTATAGCTTCCATGTTGCAGAAATAAAAGCATGCATCAGCACTCTATGAAATAACTCATTTATCATGCACATTTGCCTGTGAAAAGCCACTTGTGTGTTTACCTTTCATGAATTGACTTGTGGTAAGATAGAGTAATTTTACAGGCAGCTATCACTAGATATTTTATATTTGATTAGTATTTAATTATTATTTAATTATTGATGACCAACTCAAATGTGATCTCCCTGTACACCATTATATAAAGAAAACTCACCAAAAACTTGGTTTACTCTACAGAAATAAAACGTTCCTAACAAATGACTCTTGGACTTCTCTTGCTTATACTTATCTTCAACCTATAATTCACAAATCTTAATTAACTTGCATGCTGGTCTTCTTGCTAAACTTGAAGCCACCTATAACAAAATAGCTAGGTTTGCTGCTAATCATACCTCTTAACTCTCATCACTGTCAGTCTCTTAAGGCTTTAAATTGGTTAGAGTCCCCTAATTGCGTTTATATTTATTCCCCGAAAGATGTATTCATCAAATAGGTTTTCAGTGACCACCAGCTGTCGAAATTCACTTCAGTGGAATTTTCCACATGGTTCGCAAACACTTATGTGTAGTTACTGATCTGGTTGATAAGAATGTTAAAACCCTGTAAATAAAAATGATTAATGTAAAAAAAAAAAGAGTAGTAAAAAATGTGTGAGTCGGGGCAATAAAAGTGAATGTAAAATATAACACACAAAAGCAGAGGAAATATACTGTAATTTCATAAAGAAAGTAAAAATCAGATGCTAAAACCTTGGAGGTTAATATTTATGACTTGCAGTTCCAGGGTCTGAGGTTCATTCCTGACCTCTGGTCACTGCTTCTGTGAAGACAGCATTGTTTCTCCATACCTGTGCGACTTTAACCTAGGTAGTGTGCTTTATCATCACATTCCAGAAAGAATTGCTACTGAAGGTTATCCAGATATCGCATATTTATTATTACTCTTGTGAGTGTAAAGGATCTGAAAAAGAACAGTCCACTTACCTGCTAAACAAACAAAAATAAAAAATAAAAAAACAGACCAAATAAAATAAAATGGACAGATAACATTGCAAAGAAGTAAAGAAAACAAAATGAGGCCAAACAAGATAGAGATAAGCAAGAAGGTCACAAACATTAAAAGATGAGAACAATTTTAAATACAGTAATAGGCATAATGCAGCAATACAACAGTGGTCTGCTAGTAGCTGATTCTTTCACTGGCACACATAAAGATGTAAAAGGGAAAGAAATCTTTCATAAATTCTTCCATATCAAAGGCAAAATGTTTTGAAAAGGGAGGAGATGCCATACTAAAGGATCTAACATGAGACATAGGAGCCTGGGTCACAAAGAAGTCCAGAAATTAGTGTTGTCACTCAAGCACAGTCCAAATAATCCAGCCTAATCCTGCAGGAGTACAGATACTGTGCTGCTACAATGTGGGATGAATCAGCAGGCCAGGGTCACTTGATGGTGGGCTATAGGGAGATCTAACAGAATGAGCAATCCTTAGCACTTTGGGAAGGGTACTTCAAGTCTGCAAATCATTAGAACCTTAAAGAGGTAAACTACAGTATCAGCATTGACTGGCCTCCTAGCTAGCTAGCTAACATATACAGCACCGTGTACACATTCAACTGACCTTTGAAAATTACATGTGGTCTCTGTCCATGTCTGACTAGGAGCCATTTATAAATATGTGAATACTTTAGTGTATCCATCATCTTGGCTATTGTTGTCTGTTATATGGGTGTAACTGGTGCAAGCGTTTATTGTTAGCAAAATCCACCACAGTGATATGTAGGAAAAATTACTCTTTGTCAACACTGAATATTGGTTTATAGAGGATTAGTAATTTAGAATTAAAAAGCACTTTCAGAGGATGGTTCGATGAGTATATTGAATGTAATTTTAAAGATTTATAGAGACTGAATTTGGAAAGTTAGAAATGAATAAGGAAACAAATAAACTGTTGTGCATTGCTAGCAACACAACTCTATTCTGTAGTCATAATCATTATTCTGAGATTCACTATTGTTTGGGGAATTCTTGCTTCATATTGAAGTATTTTAAAATGATTGCAGAAAGCAACATTTAGCATTGTAGCACTTTTGTAAGTGAGATGTGACATTTTATATGCTATCATGATAGAGGAGCAATCTAGATCATTTTAAAATTAATTTTGAATACGTATTGACATTACTGAATACAAAAAGATGGGTGCACTTATGGTAATACACTGTTGAATATGAAAAGACAAGAATGAGATTATAAGCAACTTACAGCTATTGTATGTTACACTTTTGCAAAATAAATAGTAGAAGTACTAATATTTCACATAACCTAGATTAATACACAATGGACAGGAAAACATTTTTTGAAATGGAGCTTTCACATTTTGCATTGTATTTTTACCATAATGTGAAAGCAAGACACAGATTTTAAAATGAGTGTGGAAAACATCATTTGACGTCATATTGCTGCATAACAACGTTGGTGATAGTAGCCCTTGTTGGTGCACGTCGAAGAGCATGTATGTGTGGATAGTGGAGCACAGGTGCTCATATCACCACTGGGTGGGATAGGCTATAAAATGAAAAATGCTGTCATTGCTGGGATGTTGGTAAGCACCTCATAGCTTCTTGGGTGATGGCCCCCTTGGACACTGTAATGTCTAATCAAGGGGAGGCTTCTTTGCCAAAATGTACAGGAGTAAAAGTCATACATGACTTTAATTACTGGTTATGAGAGTGATTCCTGAAGGTGTTACAGTGCATGCACTTTATACATTTTGATACACAGTGGACTAATAAAAACATCTCTTTTATTCAAAACTGTGCAGGTCCTTGTTAGATGGATGTACACCGTGAGAAAGGGCTATCGTGACATAACTTACCATAACTGGAGACATGGTTTTAATGTAGGGCAAACAATGTTTGCACTGCTGATGGTAAGCCCCTACCTACTGAGAGCTTATATAGTGACAATCTTTACTAATATTTTACTACAACTGCAGTACTTGGCAAAATATTTTGGCTACTTAACTCAGCTGGATTTTCTTTTCAGACAGGTAAACTAAAGAAATACTATAGTGACCTTGAAGCATTTGCAATGGTGGCAGCTGCATTTTGTCATGATATCGATCATAGAGGAACCAATAATTTGTACCAGATGAAGTAAGTGATAGTGGTTTAGCATGAAAAAAACAGCAAAATGAAACTGCTTATGTTTCAGCTTGAGCAAAAATCAAAACGATGGCCACTGGAGATTGCTCTTATATCATTTCTTGTTTCCATCCAAACTATTATATTCTTTACTGGTGGTCTTGCATCTCATAAAGTGAATATAGTACATAGTAAACTTACGATCTCGCTTCTGTTTTAGATGAAAGCAGTGTATATCAAAATGATTACAACATGCTGTATGTTTATGTTTCATACATAAGTTTCAGACTTAACATTCTTCAGAAAATTCATATTAATTCAAAACTTGTTATTCTAGCAACTTTCTACGTTTATAAGAGCAATTTTTAAAATGTTTCCCTAATTTTTGTTCTTTGTTCTCCCATTATTTTTGGCTTTGTTCCTGCTTCTCGTGCTCAAAGGTTAAGAGGTTTGGGCTGACATATTGAAAGTATGTGTGTGTGTGTGTGTGTGTGTGTGTGTGTGTGTGTGTGTGTGTGTGTGTGTGTGTGTGTGTGTGTGTGTGTGTGTGTGTGTGTGTGTGCGTGTGTGTGTTTACGCATATATATATGTGTGTATATATATATATATATATATATATATATAGAGAGAGAGAGAGAGAATAACAGAGAGAGGAAATTGAAATATATGTAGTTACTGAAACATACGAGAAAAATCCAGGACTAGGACTGGAATCACATAGAGAGAGAGAGTTGTGTGTTCTTTATTAACAGAAAAGATGGACCTTATTTACCTGGGCCAAAACTGTCATACTGAAAGCAAATGCAGTGAATACCTACACGTGAATTTTGATTGTTAAATTTGTTTTCCAACTCAGTGATTGCTGTGCATTTTGCCCAGAAGTAGAAAATCTCTTTAAATAACCTTTATATCCTCATGTGAGGGACAGAATTCTGCACACCACCTGCGACCAGTTCCAAGAATGCAAATTCCCAGGGAAAGGATTACAGTCCCTACTCTGCAAATAGGACAGCTCTCATCTGTCTTTTTAGGGACCCGTACCTTATACTGCTGATATCCTCTAAACCTCTATTAGCCCATTCAATCCCCTCTCTACTCCCCTGACTCAAAGGAGGTCAGACAGGAAGGCTGACTTTAGACAGATTTCAACCTTTCTTCTCAAGGGAGAGGATGCTGAAGTCCAAAAGACCACTATTCCACTTTTAAAGAGGGGCAAGAGTTTGGCAGTGCATATGATATAAACAGCTAGGGGGTGGGGCCTTTTTTGGTATGCATGGGAAAATTGAAGCATTAACTAGAGTGGAGTGAGAATGACTTTATGAGCATTAGCACAAGTAGCCTGATGAAGGCTGCGGTGGTGCAGCGGTTAGCTTTGTCGCCTCACAGCAAGAGGTTTTCCCATTCGATTCTCAGCTGGAGCGCCTTCTGTGTGGAGTCTGCATGTCGTCCCCACGGTCCAGTGACATTTAAAGACATGCAGGTAGGTGTGTGTGTGTATGGGTGTGCCTTCTTTGAAGGTTGGGCGTCGGGCTAGCAACTCGGCACCGTAAAAATCCACTGCCAATCATTAGCGGACCGGAGTTCCACTGTGGCGACCCCTAACCGGGAAAAGTCGAAAGACAAACAAAAAGCACAAGTAGTGTGACAGATGACCCAAAGGGTTAAGGTGGTGAGCTGTAGGTCCACCGGTTTGATTTCTACAGTTCTCATTAGTCTACTATATGGTCTTGAACAAGCCACTTAAACAGACAGTGCTTATGGTCAACAGGCTAGGCTCATCAATCTTCCCCTGGACTAAAAGCCTAGTAACTACGTATGTACTTGTTACTGACCATCACTCATTCCCTGCAGCTAAGCAGCATTTGACAGATGACATGCAAAGAGGAAAACACACCCAGCCACCAATGAGGCATGCACAATTTGCAAGCAGGATCCCTAGCATGGAAAACACACCCCAGCCACCAATGAGGCATGCACAATTTGCAAGCAGGAACCCTAGCATGGAAAACACACCCCAGCCACCAATGAGGCATGCACAGTTTGTAAGCAGGATACCTTGTATGGAAAACACACCCCAGCCACCAATGAGGCATGCACAATTTGTAAGCAGGATGCCCAGCATTCTCTCCCCAGCTTAGGCAAGCTAATGTAAGTCACTCAATAGCAACCCTACCCCACTGTTACGGTGTCTGAGCTGCTAATCAATATGGAGTCACCTGGGCTGCAGTTAGCACTTCATCTTCTGTCTCATGGAGATGGACAACCCCTCATCAATCCCTGATTGTACATTTTCATTTCACTGTATGACATTCAAGACATGGCTCATTCAGTTGTTCCCATTTAATTATTTTGTTCTTTGCTATGCAGATAGGTGAAATAATCCAGGGATCCTTTTCAGGCATGACATAGACTATAGCCATAAAAACATTTACAATTAATAATAAATTGTTCAGAAGTTAAAGGTCACCAAGTTAAAAATTACAGAATTCATGTAGTAGAATAGTACAGCAGAGTCATTTAGAATATACATCACTGACATGACAGCAGCATAAGTAGTCTATATTGTAATCTATGAGCACAACATCTGAGACAATATGAGATGGTGACTGCTGCTTTTGTTCTACAATAAAGTATTTACAGTGGAGAAATAATCTTATGCCAATGCATTACAAATAAAGCACAAGTGATTGTATACAGTAAAGTGAGTTCATTTCAAATAAGCAAGTTTTGGTTTAACATTATGTGATCTATAGCAACCAAGTACAATATAGCCCTTTGCACTACATTATCTGTGATTACACCATATACTACAGTGAAGCACAGCCTAGCTCTAAAAGCACATTATACACAACTCCATGCACCCAGAGCAAATTTTATGAGGAGAAGAGGACCCTAATGTGTCAATAGTTGCACGAATGTATAAAATGTAGTGTCAGTCGCATAACAGGTAGAACACTTGACTCCTATACGAAAGGATCTAGTTCATATGCAAAATCAGAATTTCCAGATGATTTATTAATAGCAAGTCTACACAATCAGCTGAAAACTTACACTTTGCTTCCCCTAAAGGAGTGTGCCTGCTGTGTCTACCTGAAATGTCTGCTACTTATGCACAGTGCAATTGAATAACCACTCTTTGTCCAGATATAGTGCTTACATTATGGTTTGTGCTTTATGCTGGACATATGATGTGTGTCTAACTCCATATTTGTAAGTTTCAGAAGATATACCTTTCACATGCAAGCTCACCCTATGTGTGTGCAGGCCTCTGTTAATCTCACTTTACTTCCAAAACTGATGTATTTACAACAAAAAAATCAAACTATGCCCATTACATAATGGGAGGTCAATAACAAAAGGAAGGTTAATCTACCTTCTCCTCCAAAACTATAATACTAACTATCCTGCTAATATCCCTCACCCATATCACCCAACTTACACTCCCCACCAACGCACACTTACCTCAAAACCCACATGCCACCACCTCAGACCTCTCAAATAAATCCCATACATATTCACAAATCTCCCCTGAACTCTACTCTTCCAACCCATCCTTTATGTTCAAACCCACTGTACTCCCCACCACAACTTCCCCACACCCTATTCTAAGTACTAACAAATAAACCTCTCCCCCATCACAACCCTACTTCACTATCCCCATTACACCTCCTCAGGCAACTCCTCCCCCATATCTCACTCTCACTCTCAGATGACATCCACCCTAACCCCGAACCCAACCCCAGCATAACTCTCTCAAACCAAGCTTCCAAACCCCAAAAATCCAAATCTATCTGCCTCACCACTCTTAATGCGCAAAGCCTCAAAAATAAAATTCCCAACCTCCACGCCTGGCTCTCTCACAACCAACCTGATATAACATTGATCTCTGAGATCTGGCTTAAACCCTCCATCAAAGACAACAAAATCCTCCCTCCAGACTACCACATCTTACGTAATGATAGACTTCAAGGAAAAGGAGGTGGTGTAGCTATTATCTAACCCTCCACTCTTACCTTTACTCCCTACACCAACCCCATCCCAACCTTTGCCAATTCCGAAATGACTGTAGGCTTTTTAAAACTTAACAACTTCAAATCTATTTGCATCTGTTCCATCTACATCCCACCTGGAGATAATATCAAAACACAAGAAGACACGTTCTCTTTGTTTGGCTCGGATATCAAAAACGAAACCTATATCCTTGGCGACATGAATATTAACTGGGCCTCTTTTAAGTCTGATACCCTATCTCATTCAATCAATCTATAAAATTTCACCCAACTTATAAACCTTCCTAGCAAGCCAAATAAAGATGGTACCTCTGGTACTATCATAGACTGGATATTGACAACCCACCCCAACCTTACCACAAATGCTGGTATAATACCAGACCCCCCTCAGAGACCACCTACCAGCCTTTGTAGACCACCTACCCTCTCACATAGAAAAACAACACCAATTCACCCAAACCAGCAACCTAGCCTCCTTCAACCCTGAAATCTTCTCAGAATGCCTCAAGTATGCTGACTGGTCACCCCTAAAAAGCCTTCCACTAGACTGCGCTGTATCTTATTTTAACCAAACCTTCCTTACCCTACTAAATAAACTAGTCCCCCTCAGATCCAAATGCATCAGAACATTCCCTACCCCTGGCTATCCCATGAAACTAAACGTATTAAGTATCAACGAGACAAAAAGTGGAAACAGTACCAAAAACAGAAAACCCCCAACTACCTCCTAGAAATTAAACAATTACGTGACCTAGTCAAAAAACTAATAACAAAAGTTTGCAAAACCTACTACTGCAACTGCAATCCATGCACTCAATCAACCCTAAAAAATTTTGGAATTCCATCTCCTCCATTCTTAACCCCAGTAATAAAGCCAACACATGCCCTGATCCTAACCTTTCCAGCTTTGAAACTGTCACAAAATTCAACTCATTCTTTATAGACTGCATAACTAAACTGTCCTCCTCCTTCCCTAACCCCCCAACCCAACCACCTCCTGCCCCCTCACCCCCAATCACCCTCCTCCCTCTCCCCTTTTCAACCTTAGACCAGTCTCCACAAACACAATAAAAAGACTACTCCTAAAGCTAAAACCTTGTTGCAATGCACCAGACAACCTACCACCAACCTTCCTCAGACTATCTGCTGAAACTATAGCCTAGCCCATATCTATTGTAATAAATAGATCCATACAAGAACACTATGTCCCAACCATCTGGTGACACGCATTCATTATCCCTCTCCATAAAGGTGGTAAAAACACAGACACGACCAATTTCAGACCCATAACTATACTCTCTCCTCTCTAAAATACTAGAGAAAACTATCCACTCACAACTCATACCATACCTAACCCAAAACAAACTCCTCTCCCCTACTCAACACAGCTTTCACCCCAGCCACAGCACCATGACTGTCCTCCTATCCTTTCTTGAAAACATCACCCTAGCATGCGACAATGGCAAATACATATCATCAATGTTTCTAGATCTCTCAAAGGAATTTGACCATCTCCCACTATTTACTCCTGTCCCAGCTCTCATACTTGCACCTCTCTCCCTCAACCTTAGCCTGGTTCTCCAGCTACCTATCCATGCACCAACAAGCTGTCCAATGGAAAGAGTCAACCTCTCCTTTCTTATCAACATCCACAGGAGTTCCCCAGAGATCTGTACTGGGCCCACTCCTCTTTAACATATTCATCAACAACTTCCACCACTCCATCCCTGATGCCTCAGTTATCCAATAAGCAGATGACTCCACCATCATCTGCTCAGCCTCTTGCCCCTCCAAACTTCTACTTAAAACCAAAATAGCCTTCTTCAAAACAAAATCATGGATGCAATCCAATCACCTAGCCCTAAATGCTAACAAAACAAAATTAATGATTTTCACTCTTACCAAAAACTCCCAATTCAACAGAAACCTATTCTCCATTAAAAGCCAAAATAACACCCCTCTAGAAATTGTCCCCAGTACCAAGCTGCTCGGGATTACCATTGATGAAAACCTAAAATTCGACTCCACATCTACTCCGCAATCAAGAAAACCCATCAAAAAATCAGTCTCCTCTACAAACACAACCGCTACCTCAGTCCCTCCACCTGACAAACCCTTGCATCAACCTCCCTTCTCCCCTCTCTCATGTATGGTGCTCCCCTATTCTCCAACCTACAACTTGGCCTGCATTCCAAACTCAAATCCTGCTACCACAAAATCTGCAAATTTGCAACCAATTCTAAAAACTCATCCCATCATTGCCACTCTCTACACACCCTCAAATGGCTAGAACTTCCCAACTACCTAAAATATATACAACTTACAACGGCCCACAAAGTCATCTTCAAACCTGCAGAATGCCCTTCTCTCACCAAATCCCTAATACCCTACACACCCAGCTTCTCCCTGAGATCCGAAAGCCTACAAATGCGCAAACCCTCGCATCCCCCTGGGCCATTACTACTATCCTACACCATAGCCAAACTATGGAACTCTCTACCCCCCCCCCCACTATGCAGTATACCAAACCACAACAACTTCAAATCCATCCTGATCTCTCATCTGTCCTCTAAATGGGAATGCCCTTCTCATGCTCCTACCTAAACAGCTCCCCCACTATTAAATCCTTAGCCCTCTTTAAAAAGATATAGTACCAGTACACTATCCCACAGTACTACATCCAATTCTCTTATTTCTATTCTATCCATTCTCCCTCTCAGTTGTATTCTATACTCCATCAAGCTAAAAAATTTAATTCTGTTATGCATTATAACTACTCTAATGCTATTCAGGTTAATAAATGATATTCTACATGCACTATAACTACGCAAATTATTTTAAATAAACTACCTAAATCAACTAGCAACCTCCGTACATCCTTTACTTGAACTGTTTAAAGATTTCAAACTGTACCTTGGCAAAGAAATTACTACCTAGTATAACTTATTTTTGCCAAAGCTGCTCAAAGGTCGTAATTGATTTTGATACGATTCTTTCCAATCTATTATGTGTCTGTATATCCTTCTTAAAGATTGTTATGCATGCACGCCTCTGGCTTATTATATATATATATATTTTCAACACTATATTCTCTCAAAAATTATGTAGCATCAATGTAACTACTTGTGGAGCTTTTCTTCCCGGGCCTCCACTGAAAATAGGTAGCTCTGACCCAGTGGACTTTCCCGGTCAACAAATTCAAATAAATAAATTAATAAATAAAAAGTATTTGCTATGGTGTGCAAACAATGGCATGAAATAAAATTAGAGTGTGTGATAAGAACTAATGCTGCTCAGAATACTTCAGCATATGCCCAACATGTTATGACCAGCCATTCAACTTTTCTCCCTCTGTCATTCCTTTGTTCACTGTATCTTTATTCATGTTGCTCTTGCCTCATTTTTATGTGGGTAGAATATATCTTGGTAATAAAAAAAATGCAGACCATTTGAAAGACAGGTAGAATGTGTCATCATATTTTTCCCCACGGATCTCCTCTTCTTGTACTCATGAATTAAGATTACAGATGATAGGATCAGCCACCTGCCCTTCCTCTGCAAAAAGAAGGTACTTTATTCAGTCTAGGTCAAGAACACTGACCCTACTAGAAGGTATACAGTTCTTTTCTGTAAATAATTTTAAACCTGCTTGTCAAAATGAAAGAAATTGATGAAATTAAATGTGACACTAATCTGTCATAATTCATAATTCATGTTTCTTCTGACGCACACTTCTTCCACTCCTCCCTGACTCGGGCTACCACTGGGCAAGGAGACACATGCTGCCATTTTCATTAATATAACAACCTACTGTCAGCATTCTCTCCTTTAGATAATGTACAATGCCACAAGAGACACGTGCTGCCATTCTGATGAATACAACAACCTACTGTCAGCATTCTCTCCTTTAGATAATGTACAATGCCACAAGAGACACGTGCTGCCATTCTGATGAATACAACAACCTACTGTCAGCATTCCCTCCTTTGGGTAATGTACAATGCCACAAGAGACATGTGCTGAAATTCTGATGAATACAACAACCTACTGTCAGCATTCTCTCCTTTAGGTAATGTACAATACCACAAGAGACACGTGCTGCCATTCTGATGAATACAACAACCTACTGTCAGCATTCTCTCCTTTAGGTAATGTACAATGCCACAAGAGACACATGCTGCCATTCTGATGAATACAACAACTTACTGTCAGCATTCTCTCCTTTAGGTAATGTACAATGCCACAAGAGACACATGCTGCCATTCTGATGAATACAACAACCTACTGTCAGCATTCTCTCCTTTAGGTAATGTACAATGCCACAAGAGACACGTGCTGCCATTCTGATGAATACAACAACCTACTGTCAGCATTCCCTCCTTTAGGTAATGTACAATGCCACAAGAGACACATGCTGATATTCTGATGAATACAACAACCTACTGTCAGCATTCCCTCCTTTAGGTAATGTACAATGCCACAAGAGACACATGTTGCCATTCTGATGAATACAACAACCTACTGTCAGCATTCCCTCCTTTAGGTAATGTACAATGCCACAAGAGACATGTGCTGCCATTTTGATGAATACAACAACCTACTGTCAGCATTCCCTCCTTTGGGTAATGTACAATGCCACAGGAGATAGACACTAACATTTTCATAAATAGAGTAATCTACTGCCCGCATTCCCTCCTTGGGGTAATGTGCAATGCCACAGGAAATGCGTGCTGTCATTGTCATTAATACAACAACCTGCTGTCAGAATTCCCTCCTTGGTGTAATGCACTATCCCATGGGAGACATGTGCAGTCATTTTCATTAATACAACAACCTGCTGCCAGATTTCCCTCCTTGGGGTAATGCACAATGCCACAGGACATGTGCTACCATTTTCATTAATACAACAAACTACTGTCAGCATTCCCTCCTTGAGATAATGTACAATGCCACAGGAAACATGTGCTGTCATTGTCATTAATACAACAATCTACTGTCAGCATTCCCTCTGTGGGGTAATGTACAATGCCACAGGAACACATGCTTGACTTTCTTTCAACACAGTTTATTGTCAGTCTTTTCTACTTGAGACAACTACATGCCTATAATACACTATTCTGGCCTTTCTGCTAACATAACTTGGTGGGTGGCACATTGGTGCAACGGTTAACATTGTTGCCTCACAGCAAGAGGTTCTCTGGTGCAATTCTCAGCTAGGGATCCATCTGTACAGAGTATGTATGTCCTCCCTGCAGTTGTGTGGGTTTCGTCCACGTGCTCCAGTTTCCTCACACATTCCAAATACATGTGTCTGGAGCATTTCCTCCTGGGCTTCTGCTGAATATAGGCTCTCTCCTAGTCAGACTTTCCCGGTCAACAAATAGGTTCATAGGTAGGTATTAGGCTATCAGCCCACGGGCCTAAGTAAGCCTAGCCAACTAGCTAGCATTGCTTATGCCATCCAAGAAAGTTAATTTCCTGTGCCCCTGTTGAGCAGACCCACAGAATTGATACCCGGGGTGTATTTCCTATTTCCCATTCACTCATCAACATTTTTCTTGAAGAGTGCTAATGAGGAACTTTGCTTGACATAGATGGGTAGCTTGCTCCATGGTATAGGAAGTCTCTGGGACAGAAATGTATTCCTCCAGCATGTCCTGTTTATTCTGGTGACAAATTTTAGGTCCCTAGAGCATGTAGCTCAGAGGCAATGGGATTTATTAAGGTGTAGCATGTCCAACAGCTCTGGGTTTAGCATAGCTTTATATGTTAGGCAGAGATCTTTTAGGAGTAGGCAATATGCTAAGAGTAAAGTTGGAGTTTTTTGAGACAGTCAGTGTAGGGTATCTGTTTGAGGCCAGTAATCCTCTTTGTGAGGTACTTCTGTGGCCTTTCCAGCTGCTGCAGATGTCTTGTGAAGTGAATTCCAAAAGGGGTGTTGTACTCTATAATAGGTCTAATGAGTGCCAAGGAGAGGGGAACAATGACCTTTTTTTTCCTGGATGAGAACCCTTTTGTGATGAGGTGTGCCACATTGAAGGATTTTCTGACTACTGTGGCGATGTGATTATCAAAGGAGAGACTACTGTCCACCTGGGTCCCAAGGTCTCTTATCACACATTTGGCATTAAGTAGACTGGGTTTATGTGGTAGTTCATGGGTACAGAGTTTTTACCAAAGGGGATGACAATGCACTTTTTGGCACTGAGCTTGAGGCCATGCCTCTGACACCAGGCATCTGTCTCAGTGAGGCTCTTCTGTATGATGTCTGCATCATTTGGGGACTCGACTATGGTTCTTAGTTTGCAGTCATCTGCGAACTTCATTAGCCAGAGGCCTTCTGTGTTAGCCTGTACTTCAGAGAAGTAAATAGCAAACAGGAGAGGTTCCAGGACTGAACACTGTGGTATACACTTGTCACTGGTTTGAAATCAGATTTGGAGTCTGCAACTTTTACAGTGTGGGTTCTGTCAGTGAGCCAGTTGGCAACCCATCTTGTCACATAGGGATTTATACCTAGTTTAGTGAGTTAGTTTAGCTATAATTCCAGAATGGGGGATGGTATCGAAAGCCTTGGCAAGATCAAGATAGGCTGTGTGAACCACCTTACCCTCGTCTACAGCTTTGGTGACTGCCTCAAATATGTCAATCAGGTTCAGAAGGCATGATCTGCCTTTCACAAACCCGAACTGTGTGGGGTCCAGAGTTTGGAGGTTACCAATGTCTTTGTTTATGAGTTCCATGATGATAAATTCCATGGCCTTGCAGACCAGGCTTGTCAGGCTAATAGGGAGCTAGTTCCCAAGATCAACGGTGGCTTCCCTTTGTGTAGTGGGATAACAGCTGCTGTGCACCATTCAGTGGGCACAAAGCTTGATGTGAGACTATGATTGCACATGCTGCTTAGGTGGGGAGCAAGTTCGTCCTGAAGTTCATGTAAAATGCAGCCTGGGATGTTGCCCAGTCTCATGGATGCTGTGTTTTTGGTTTTAGAGAGTGGAGCTTTTACCTGCATAGATGTGATTACAGGGACACTTCTTTCTTCCTGTATAGATATGGGCCCTTTAGAGGGTGAGAGGTGGGTAAAGTTAGCAATATCAGTTGGTTCTGTAATTTTCATGCCATTGTGCTGTAACTCAGAGCAGATCTGGGTGTTGCCATTGAGATTCTTGACATAGCTATAGAATGCTTTGTGGTTGCCCTTAGAATCAGTGGCAATTTTGTTTTCATAGCTAGCTTTGGAGGATCTTATAAGGGATCTCAGCTTCTTACTGAGGCTGACCAGGCAGCTCCTCCACTCATGGGATTTTACTCTCTTTTGCAACAGTTTCTTCCTTTTGTTGTAGAGTTTGTTTATGGCCGGGGAACCACCAGATTTGCTTCCTTTTTTTGGAGGATAGCATCTTAGGTCTGTTTGGGATAGCATGCTCCATGCACTCGTGCAAGTGTTTATAGAGTGCATTTGTATAGGATTCAGCAGTTGTAACTGTACTGTCCATCAGCATGGGTGTCATGAAGTTCACCACTTCTGTCTTAAGAAGCATGAAGTTGGCTTTGGAGAAATTTTTTACCATGGTTTCCTTAATGGTGGGTGGGGACAGGATGCGGATATCTAGGGTGATTAGCTTATTGTCTGATCTGACCAATGAGGAGTTGATTTCAGGTGTGGAACACCAGTCACTCATGTTGGTAATGACTAGGTTTATGATATTGTTGCCCCTGGTGGGGGTGGGATAAGTTGATCCAGGGCATTGGAATTTATGAATGCCAGAAAGTGTTGAGTGAAGGAGTTGGTACATGAGTAGTTTTCCCAGTTAATGGTGGTGTAGTTGAAATCACCCATTATTAGGGTGTTTGGATGAACCCTAATATTTTCCAGTATATCAAGAAAAGATGAGTGTGAATCCTGGGGCATGGTGGGGGATCTATAGCAAGCTCCAATTTGGATTGCAGCTTTGCCCAGAGTTACTTGCACTTGGATAACCTTGGATGCATTATGCTGCACAACTAGCGTGGAGGTGTGGATATCCTTAATGAATATGGACACACCTCCACCTTTGGTGTTCTGGTCCAGGTTAGATGGCCGAAATGTGTGGTATGAGTTATAGCCTGGTAATGCAGGGGTGCTCTCTGGAGATTTGAACTAGGTCTCAGTCACTGCACAGATATTGATGTTCTCCATTTTAAGGAGTGCTTTGCGTGAGTACATTTTAAGATTTAGACTTCGAGCACTGAGTAGCATTGCACTCAGTTTTTGCTTGCCTGTTCCTGTTACGGGAATAATAAATAAAATAACTTGTTCTGTTTGTCAAGTGTGATTAACTTAATACAACTACTTTTTTGTCAAAGTTGATTAATCTATATGTCATAATTAGTTTTAATTTTCATATTAAACGGATTTCCCTAAAAGAGGTACTAATTTTGTATAGGCACATTATTTGCTAATACAACTGAAATGAATGTAGATGAAATTGTTTTTTTAAGTGTAAACTGTATTCTTTTGGCCTTAAATCAGCTATAGAAGGAAATTGTGTTGTCCATGCTTCTCACCAAGTTTTACTGATATTTTTTTCTGGACTCTGATCTAAAGAAGACCTGACAAAGTGCCGTTGCTTAGCTGTGGAGATTGCAGGATTTTTATCTGCATTTATTCTGCAGCCAGACCTGTATAACTCAGTGGAAGTAAATTGTAAAGTTTACTTTTTTTAATTATTTTATTTTATTACCTTTATATGGGTATGTACCAGCTGAAATACCTACACTTTAAATGAAATGTGTGGATTTGTTTCAATGCAGTGTTAGCTAAGGCACTCAATTCTTTATAAAATAACAGCAGAACCGAGGGTAGACTATATGAATGTTGTTACATATTTTTTTCCAATTTCTAAAATAATTTCTGCAACAATGAATTTGTGTGCATGGATATTTTTTTAGAGGAATACTACTCTGCTCTGTTTTGGGTAGAGTAATGGCAAAGCAAAAAAAGGTAAAACATATTAGTCACAGTTCAACAGTAAAAGTGGACATATGTTGAAATCAGTCTTTTGGCTTCCAGAACTACAGTTTAAGTATTAACTTGTTAGTTTGTTAGGTTACGTGATATATAAAAGTAAACCACTCAAAATGACTCTTACAAGCATAGGCATACAGACAAAGCACACACACTCACACACACACACACACACACACACACACACACACACACACACACACACACACACACACACACACACACACACACACGCACACACACACACACACACACACACACACACACACACACACACATACACACACGCACACACACACACACACACACACACACACGCACACACACACACATACACACACACACACACACACACACACACACAGTTCCATACACTCACACACTCATACCTGCACACATATACAAATGCATACATACACAACCACACTAACACTCTAATATACAGCCTCTTTATTCAGTAATGTTATTAAACTGATGTTTCTGTACCATAGGTCACAACACCCATTAGCAAAACTCCATGGCTCCTCTATCTTGGAAAGACATCACCTTGAATACAGCAAAACACTGCTTCAGGATGAGGTAAATAGCAGCTCGTAGTAATTAAAATCACAATACCACTACCCTGTATTTTTTTAGCCAGAAATCATTAAAAACAATAGAAAAAGAATGAAAAAGAAAGAGCTGTCACCATCATGGCAGAACGGAGATGTAAATTGTATTTAATTCAGTAGCAGTGTCAGCTAGCTATTTGCTTAAATGCAGTCAGTCCACTACAAGAAAATAATTTGTTGAAAGTCTTTTGATGAAAATGTTTTCCACTTCTCATGTAATGTTGAGCTAATTCTGATTGCAAGTCACTTCACCACAAGTTAGCATAATTCCAAAAATATATTCTGCAGTTTGCTTTGTTTTGCTTTGCTTATAATTGGTAACCAGGAAGGGCCTGCTAGACATAAATGAGAGGTTTTATGGCAATCTGGGAATTTTTATTTATTCTAGTAACCTGCTTTCAGACTTACTGTAAGCATGTGGATAAAGTTGTGTTCAGTTTCAAGTCAGTGACAGGTTTCTCTGTCTTTTAAAGTTTAAGATTATTATTATGATTTTTAAGAAAGGAAAACATGAAAATATTCAACAAGAAAATAGCAAACTATGAAACGTTGAAAATAAAATGCTAAAAATGGCATTTTTTCCTAGAGGTACATCCCCCTCAATGTGCTGGGCAGGGGTACTTCAACTTCTCCATAAAATACTTTAATCTGCAATGAAAAAAAATTGTCAACCCCATTGTTATCATTTTTCTACATCGGGTCAGTGTGTCAGGTCAGCCACTCTCCTACCTTCTTCGATAGTCATATCTGACTCTTACAAAGTCTTCATTCACACAATCTATCCGTCTCTTTGCTGGACCCATGCTAATGGTAGGAGGGATCTATGGTTTTCATATGGATCCTGGAGTATTATTACCTGTCAAGGTATCAGCATAGGTAAAGTTTACCTACTCTCACAATAGTATTTCTGATTATTCTTCTTATCTTGCAAAACATAATAATAACAATAATAATAATTATTTATTTTACATTTTTTGACCGGGTTAGTCCGACTGAGCTGAAATAGCCCTTTTTCAGCATAGGCCTGGGGAGAAAAGCTCCACTGTTTTACAATTCAAGTAAAGAAAGTATAAACAAAGCAATAATCAAATTATTAAATTATCTTCAAAAATACATATTATGGGTATAATAGAGGCTGTGCAACAATAATAATAATAATAATAATAATACAATTTGAGTAGCTGAGTAGTAATTCAGAGGTGGCGATATACAAATTGAATAGCTATAAAAAAGTGAACAGGAATTAGTCTATATGAAGGCAGCTGGAGAGAAAAAAGCAGCTAGGCAGAAATAGAGTCTTACAGAAGATAAGCCATGGACAGTTTTAGAACAGGATAAGCCATGGATAGTTTTAGAACAGGATAAGCCATGGACAGTTTTAGAACAGGATAAGCCATGGACAGTTTTAGAACAGGATAAGCCATGGACAGTTTTAGAATAGGCAGGTAGATTATGGGTGTGTTGAATGACAGGACCATTGACTTTTCAGTTATTCTTTTGTGGCTGTTTTGAATTGATTGAGTTGATTGAGTGACCTAATTGCCAATGGCAATATCTTCCAGGAAATGGCAGGATAGTAGCTATAAAGGTACAGCCAGTTTTACTCTCGGGATTATAGATTTGCAGTAGGTCCTGGTCTGAGCTACAGAGGGTCTGGGTGGGAGAATATAGGAAGATAGATTAGGATAGTAAGATGGTTGGTATAGGACAGAGTGAATAATCTGCAAATGGGCTAGAAGAAGCTGGTCAGGTAATTCCAGACAGTTTAAGTATTTTAGAGAGAGACAATGATGGGATTTGCAGGTTTGTTGGGCAGCGAATCTGACCACCTTGTTGTAGGTTGATTCTAGCTTAGCAAGGATTGAGGAGTTAAGCTTTGTTAGACTTTGGGAACTGTACAGTAGACTGGGAAGGAGGTAAGCATGTGAGAGAGTTACTTTAGCTTTGCTGGTAAGGAACTTTTTGTTTTGGTATAGAAGACAGAGTTTTTGGTGAGTCTTCCTAATGCAGTTACTTACATGCAAGTCGAACTTAAGTTGATCATCGATAATGACACCTAGAAGTTTTTCACTAACTTCTACGATGATAGGAGTTTTATTTAGAGATAGTATAAAGAAAGTGGGTTTGAGATAGTCATAGTTTTTGGGAATAAATAGTAAGAGCTTTGTTTTTTGGGGGTTTAGAATAAGCTAATTGTTAGAGAGCTAAGTTTCTGCTGAGTTAAAGGAAGCCTGAGTAGCTGAGATAAGATCAAAGGAATTGTCAGCGATGTTAATGACTGTAGAGTCATCCATGTATTGTACAAAGGATGAGAGAGGACAGGAAGTATAGAGCAGGTTAGTAAAGATATTGAAGAGTAATGGGCCAAGAATAGATCCTTGGGAGACTCCCATTCTGACTGGGAGGGGAGGGGAGAGAGCAGAAAGCCATCTCACTGACTGCTGTCAGTCAGAGACAATGCTAATAGACCAGCCAAAAGTAGACGTTTAGAAGTTAAGGTTGGTCGGTTTGTTCAGGAGAAGAAGGTGGAGGACCATATCAAAAGCCTTTGATAGGTCTAGGAATAAGCAAGAGACACGTTTCTTGTTATCTCTGGCAAAAGAAATAGTGTTAATGAAGGACAGGAGGGCAGTTGTGGTGCTATGTTTTGGGCAAAAGCCACACTGAGTGGGTATGAGCAAGTTTTCCTGTAGAAGGTATTGCATGACTTGATTGTGGATACATTTTTCTAATACTTTTGAGAGTGGTGAGAGAATAGCTATGGGTCTGAAGTTGGAGATTTCAGTGGAGTTACCTCCTTTATGTATAGGTAAGGTATGACATTCTTTCTAGATAGAGGGGACTTTGGATTCTGAGATGGAACGGTTTATCAGAATAGATACAGGGATAGCAAGCGAGTCAGCTGTTACATGAAGGGAATAAGCAGGAACATTGTCAGCAGATGTAGAACAGGGCTTTAGTTTAGTTACTAGAGATTTAATGTAGGGGAACAGTATTAGAGGTACTTAGAATAGGAGAAGATTCAGGGTAATTAGTAGTGTTAGTTGTGGAGCAGACAGAGTAACCATCTTTGAGATGGAGTTAATGAAGTAGGACTTGAAGATGTTAGCCGTTTCTTCTGGTGTCTTGGTAGGGCAGGGGTTAGGTGATGATGGGTTACCAAGATGCAATATTTGATTGATTTGAGTTCCAGAATTTTTGGGGTTAGATCTTTGTGCTATAGGGGGGTGTAATAAAAGTAATTTTGTCATTCTTGATGTGTTTTTTTGTCAGATTTCTGAGTTTTTTATATTTTTGCAGGTGAATGGAGAGTTTAGTTCTTACCCATAATTTCCACATTTTGTCTCCAGTTTTCATCATTGTGCAGGTAGGATCAGAGAGCCAAGGACAGATGTTTGATTTAACATGTACAGTGCATAGGGGTGCAAGCGAGTTAAGAAGGTTTAGAAAGGTTGATTTGAATGAATGCACTGTTTCATCTAGAGGGAGTTGGGTTAGGAAAGTTCAATTTATTCTGGAGAGGAGGGCATTAAAAGTCACAGGGCAGAGTTGGATAGTTTGTGTAAAGTTATATATCTATGTGGCCTAGAGAAGTAAGGGGTGAATCTAAGATTTTTACAGGGGAGTCATCACTTTCGGAGTCTAGCGAGGTAGATGGGTTATGGTATTTGAGAGGATCAGAGACTAATATCCAATCAATAACAGAGCTAGGGGTTGTGAGATTTGTTAATATTGGTAGGAGTAGAGATAAGTTATGTAAAGCCATGTAAATTAATGGATGAAGTTGAGTTTGGTGGGCAGAGAGTTAACTGGTTTACATTAACATCCCCCAAGAGAATAGTTTCATTAGGAATGTTTTGGGAGAAGTAGGAGAAAATATTTTCCAGTAGGGGAATGTTGTCCCCTGAAGGAATATATATAGCTGTAATGGTGATAGCGACATAATTATTAGGTTTAAAGTTTGCTGTTACAATTTAAGCTGGTGGGAAGGATGGGATAGGTTTGTCACATATCAATAATAATCTTCTTCTTCTTCTTTCGGCTTCTCCCGGTTAGGGGTCGCCACAGCGAATCACTTGTCCGCTCATGATTGGCAGTGGAGTTTTTACGGTGTCGAGTTGCCAGCCTGGCACCCAACCTTCCACAGAAGGCACACACATGCACACACTCACACCTAGGGTCAATTTAGAGTGTCCAATCCACCTACAGCATGTCTTTGGGATGTGGGAGGAAACTGGAGCACTCAGAGGAAACCCACGCGACCACAGGGAGGACATGCAGACTCCACACAGAAGGCACCCCAGCCAAGAATCGAACCAGAGAACATCTTGCTGTGAGGTGGCAACGCTAACCGCTGCACCACTGTGGCAATAATAATAATAATAATAAAACACATTCTGTAAATTCATTTTGCAAATTGTGAGTAAACTTACTATTGAAAAAAAAATGCATTTTCTAAATTCAACCAATAAGAAATTCTGTCATTTACTTATTTAAATAATATCTGCAAAATAAAACGTTGCTTACCTCTGTCCTGTACTAGCAGAACTTAATTCAATCCATTGTAATCTTCTGTTATTTTCTATGTTACCTCTTCATATGGTTAACACTCACCATACACTACCATACTGTGATCCAAAAACTCATTAATGTTTGATAAAGTTCTGTATTAATTGTTTAGCTCCAGTAACAACTGAAACATTTAACCACATTTCCAGTCCAGTTCAGATGCCAGACTTGTTTCTCGTGTTTTAACCTTCTGCAGGACAAATTGAAGCCATTCAAAGGGGGAGGTCCCCTAAAGCACTATACATAAAACACTAGAAAACAGAGTTGATGTACTATCTTTTGTCTTTATCTTTTATTGGACCAGCACAGGTCTGTATGTTTATACAATAAATGTATAGATGCAAAAGTCTAAAACCTCAGTTTATCCCCAAACAGCTGTCAGTGAAACCCTTCCAAGCTTCTCGGCTGCTCCAGGAGCAGCTCAGTTGCACACTGAGCTGTGTTGCTTTATTGATCAACCTTAGCCTACACAAAGTATAGGTTCCTCTTGTAGTCTCAGCACTACCAGCATAGTCTTGTCAAATTAACCCATTCCCTTCCCTAATAAAACATACAGTAAGAGCCTGTTATCATGAATGGGCAGTTTCCCATCATCTCTCTAGCCAGCCTGATAGACATGGGCATCCTGAGACAATGTAGCAATTGTCTCATGTATATACTGACAACCACTTACTCCTGAAATAAACAAATACTTTATGTGAGAGAACTTGAGGCAAGACTGTCATGTAAGGACAAATTCAATGCCAAACAGGTTGTCAGCACACACACACACACACACACACACACACACACACACACACACACACACACACACACACACACACACACACACACACACTCCCCACACTAAATAAGGACATGACACATAAACCCACATACCCACATATGGGGAGGTACTCACTAGTAACTTACCAAAAGATCAGAGGCCTCTCAAACGGAAACCACTTACACACAATAATGCAAAATACAACAACAACACATAATAACACACATACCACTGTCTCAACAAATAAGCCCATAAGGTGTAACACCACAAAACCTAATGTATTGGCCATAGATGACTCCATTGTGAGACACACTGATGTCCCCCTCACCAACCTGGATAAGGAGTGGGTTAGGGTTAGCTGCCTGTCAGGTGTCAGAATCTGTCAAGTTACTCAAGCACTCAAGTCACTCATCTACAAGTACTGGCATGACTCCATCATAGTCCATGCGGGGGGTGATTGATTTGAGACATACCTCACTGGATTATATGAAGAGTGACATGACTGAGCTCTCAGATTATGTCTCACATGCAGGTATAAGCCTAGCCTTAAGCAGCATTCTACCTTCTCTGAGGATGATGCCACAATACAAACAAAAAAATCATTGACCTTAACAATTGGCTTAGCTTCTAGTGTCAGTCCAAGGGGACCTAATATCTGTCAGCCTGGGAAGAAATGGTTGACAGGCCACACTGCTTTGCCAGAGGTGGTCTGCAGCTGTCTCCTGTAGGCATTCAGATAATGGCAAAGGCATTAGCCACCCCTGTTGTACCTTTTTTAGGCAAAGTCAAAATAACAAACCTCCCAACATAACAAAATCCTCTCTATCTAAACTCAAGCTACTGCTGCTTAATGCTAGGAATTTAAAGAAACTGCACTCCCTGGAAGAACTCCTCAATTTGCAAGATGCTGGCATCTGTGCTACATCAAGACATGGTGCAAAGGCACAGAAACACCTTGACCATGCAGGGCTACAATGCCTTCCATACATTCAGACCACAGACCACAAATTGAATGTGAAAGGACCAAAGCACAAAGAGTATCCATCGTCATTAAGGATAAGTACACCTCAAGACTGGTCAAACAGTATGACTCTCTTGAGCTACTCCATGTCCAATTAACTATTGGCAAAGCCCCATACCACATCATAGCTAGCTATAGGTCCCCCACCATGAAAAAGGAAAAGCATACTGCATACCTGGACTTACTCATGGATGATTTTAATTATCCTACCATCAACTGGAAAAAATACAAGACCACAAACATGCTGGCTCAGAGGTTATTGGACATTGTCAAGGCAAATGCTTTGGAACAGCTAGTGAGCACACCCACAAGAGGCTCAAATGTCCTGGACATAGTACTCACTAACATGGGAGAGCATTTTACACACACCCCCCATGTGATGTCCTCCCTGGTAAGACTGGACCATAAATCATTTTCATTCAATGTAATTATAAGACCAGCTACCCAATCAAGCTCAAAAATGCTTAAGAATGTTTCAAAGAAAAATGACCTTCTTCTAAGTGATGGTATAAGAAGTTTCAAAGCCCCTTCAAATGCATATAACATGGATTCCTATGCAGAGGTGTGCACCAATGCCCTGTATAGCCACTTAAGCAGCTGTATAAAATCATCTGTAGCTGACCAGATTAAAAACAGTACTTTCTGAAAAAAAGCCACCTGGTAAATCCGTAGTATAAACAGGCTACACAACAAGAGAAAGAATTAATGTGCAAGAAAAAGAGGGAACTGTCTCAGCAGAGGAAGAAATTCCTCTCTAGCTTAAACAAGCAAATTAGAGATCTTGTCAAGTCCTCCAAAGCTAATTATGAAGCAAAAAATTGCCACCCTAGCTAAGGATAATCACAAGGCATTCTTTAACTGCATCTGAAATCAAAAAGGGAATACCCAGCTATGCAGTGAACTGGTTGTGGATGGCACCACCCTTACTCAAGTGGAGGTAATAGCCAACCTGATAGCTTACAGATTTTGAGCAAACTTCACCTCCCTGTCCCCGCCAGCCATCCCCCAAAGTATACTTGCCACCATTCCTCAACCTATTATCAGAAAAGAGCAGGTCATCTCAGTACTCTCCAAGGCTAAAAACATGGCATCAATGGAACCAGACAACATACCAGGTTGCCTTTTAAATAACTTAAAGCATGATCTAGCAGACCCACTTGCATCCCTGTTTAACCACAGCCTGTGAACTGGCTATGTTCCGGAGGAATGGAGGACAGCAGCAGTAATCCCTCTGCACAAAGGGGGACCATCGACTGACCCTGGGAATTATAGGCCCATAAGTTTGACTAGCCTCATCTGCAAAGCCATGGAAAGAATCATTATGGACCTTTTTAACAAGGACATAGGTAATCACCAAACTCTGGACCCAACCCAGTTCACATTCATTAAAGGTAGATCATGCCTGTTAAACATGGTTGACTTTGTCGAGAAAGTCACCAAGGCCCTGGATGAGGGAAATAAAGTGCATACTAGCTATCTTGACCTAGCCAAGGCATTTGACACAATCTCTCACTCAGGTATTATACAGAAACTCTCCCAGATGGGAATTAACCACTGCATTACCAGATGGGTAGCCAACTGGCTCACCAACAAGACACATACTGTCAAAGTGGGTGATTTCCCCTCTAGCCAAAGAACAGTCAACAGCGGCATACCACAGGGTTCTTTGTTGGGCCTTTTAATGTTTAGAATGCATTTCTCAGAAGTCCAGGCAAAGTTAGATGGCATGTGGCTGACCAAGTTTGCTGATGATTGCAAATTGGGAGTAATCACTGAGCCCCCCAACAATGTTAATATACTACAGACAGGGTTAACACAGACAAATGATTGGTGCCAAATCCATGGATTAAAGATAAATGGAAAAAAGGCATTATTTTTCCCTTTGGGAAAGCTGACATCCCTGCTAATTACATTATAAACACCCCCTCCCAAGTGTAGACCCACTGGTACATGATCTAGGTACTCTGGCTGATAGCAATCTGAAGTTTGACCACCACATATCCAAAGTAGTAAGGAAATCCTTCTGTGTGGCACATCATTTAAGTAAAGGCATTTCATCTATATCTAAGGATATTATAGTTCCATTATACTCATCCCTCATGAGACCAATAATTGAGTACAATGCTCCCCTTTGCATGTATCTCACCAGACACCTGAAAAACTGGGCAGACCACAGAGGTTTCTCACCAAGAAATGACAAGGTATACAAGACAAGTCTTACCCATAAAGTCTGAAAGCCTTGTGACTGTATTTTATCTCCTACAGGTTATTAAGGGGTGACCTGTGCCTGGCCTACAGGGCAGTCTCTGAACCAGCCATGATGGAAATGCTACACATTCATAAATCAAACTGCAGGAGGTTCACTTACTCCAGGGATCTTAGCCAAGCCTCTGACATGAACAGGTCATGCTGGAGAGAAATACATTTCCCAGAATCAGCCACTTGTCTGGAACATGCTTCCAATTCACATGGAACAGAGACCTTCCTTGACTCTCTTTAAAAGCAACCTAGCTCAATAGATGGATTTTGGGAAATTCACTCCTGGAGTGGTGCCCATGTCCCTCCTAGACAGAGGAAGTCAGTATTAACTACCACAGACCTTTACCTCTGCAAACTTCAGTCACATAACCATCACCATTTGGGGCAACTTGAGATAAATATGGCTAGGCTTGTAAGGGCTCTAGGGCTGTTAGGCTAGTAACCCCCCATGAACCTATGAACATCACTTCATTATTCCAATGTTATTGTATGTGTATGTGTTTTAAGTGGAGCAGCACAACATTTTTTTTTCCAAAACACTATCCACTTTGTGTTCATTAACTATAGCATTACAACTCATAATGTATTACCCTGTAAAAGCCATAAATAGGGAAACGTTTTTTTTTTTCAGAGTTAATAGACTTCTTAGTACCATCCACTAAATATTTACTGTCCTCACCATAAGTTACCCTGGCCTTCCATCCTGCTATATCCTAGTATTAGTTCCAAAGTCTAATACATCACTGTCCAGCATTCATCCTTCGCTACTAATGGATTCAGTTTGCAGTTAATTGTATTCATTTTATACTGCTTAGTAATTGCACATCAGGAACTCTGAGTACTGAGTAACTATTTACAAGTGTCATTTATCAAATCAATAAAAAAAATCAAACAGAGCAAAATATTATTACTATTATTATTATTATTTATTTATTTGTTTATTTATGTATTTATTTTTACACATATATTTTCAAAATGATTCTTATGTATTAGCCCATACTGAGTAACAGAATATAGAAAGAAGACTTTTTCAAATGGAGTTAAGTATGGGGCTGTGCTGTATGTCTTTTTTAAGAAATGTTTTAAATGTGTTACTCACGTCTGAAAACAACACATACTCTTTATAGTAATAGGCTGCTCCCTATCCAATATCTAAACATAAAATAAAGAATACACAAAATTAATTTTTCTATTTTATCCCACATTTACCTATTCATATAGATAACCTACTTTTCAAAAACTCTAACATATATCACTATTTAGTTTTAAAAAACGAAATCTCAAATATTGATCATATCATGATTCTTAAAATGTTAAATATTTGCCTCAGCAACAAGTGAACCATTTAACCTCTTAGTACTATTGCCGAGATGTGGATAAAATCCCTGAGTGGCTTAAACTCAGTGGATGTTTCCCCACACTAACAGAACAACTTCTGATAGCACCCTTCTGCCCTGTGCCGGTGTAGTTTTATGTGTTATACACCGTTTTCCTCTTTTCACCATTCCTCTATTCACACTGCTAACACTGCTGTTTTTGATCAATAGCTCTGTAAATACTTGTCTGTTTTATCCGATTTCATCATAATATATTTCTTTACTACTACTTTTTTACTTGTTTTTACAAATACATGTTGAACATCTTAAACTAAAGAACCAAACCACACAAGCGTACTAAAAATGTAATCAAAAAAACAAACAAAAAAAACACTCCATAGATATCACAAAACACTTTAATAAATAACCATAACCAAGTACCAACAACCTTAAGAAACCCTTAAAGGCATAATACATAAATACAATAAATATCAATAAATATCAATTAATCTTTATAAAGTACACAAGTTGTACATACTGAATTACAAAATAAACATAATCAAACACATCTAAGATGAAATACATTCAGATTAATCCCTAAAATCCAAAAAACTCTACAATAACTTAAAATACTTCAAGAAACTTTGAAAACCAGATTTAATTATATTCGCAAAATTGCTGCATTGAATCCATAATTCATAAACTTTCTGCCCCTGCTTTTAAAATGCATCCAATGGAAACCAAATCATTTATACCACATTGCACTGCAGCATTTAAAAGCAGCTTCCAGTGTAGCTCCCTTTATTCCAATAATAACCCCCAGTCCCTGCCTCTAATATGGCGAGAAACCTTTTCCAGGACAGAAAAGGAAAATTTTCTGAAATCATCACACTGAACAGAATGCTTATATAAAGCATTAGAATTCTTCTTGCAAATAGCATAAATGTGCTGATACATCCTGGTTTTCAAGGGGCCCTCTGTCTTCCCAATATAAAATGCAATATAAACTACACCTCTAGTGTTGCAATCATAACCATCCCTAAGGGAAATTAATTTTGAGTATCCAGGAACAGAAAAATGGGCAGCACAAAAAATGTACCTACACTGTTTGCAAGATTTCATAACCAAATTTCTTGTGAAAATCCCATCTTTAACATTATCTTTTTCCAAAATAGCTTTCAAATTCCTACTATTCTTAAATACATCTGTGAATTGAAGACAACATTGATCTCCCAGTACCACAGCACCAAATTGGCAAAGATGGGTGCAAATGCTGCCCCCATTGCAACACCTTTAAGTTCCTTAAAATATTCACCTTCATAACAGACAAGTTATTTGTTAACACCGTTTCCATATATTGATATACAATGTCTATTTCACCTTTGTCTAAACTGGTGCCAATGACCATTGCTTCTAAATGCCATTCCAACCCTACATTGTGAGGTATCACCAAAATAAATCTTTGATATCAACAGTTAAAAAAAAGCATCAGGTAGAAAACAAGTTTGAGCTAAAACCTCTAAAAAGTACCATGAATCTCTTAAAAGATGTTCCTTATCCACCGAGAATGTTTTCAATTTGACATCAACATATTTTGCTAAAGGTTTTGTCTTGGAACCCACTGGGGCTACTATAGGTCTCAATGGAGGGGACTAAAATGGATTTGTGTGTTTTCGATATGCCAGACATTGCCAGAATTCTAGGATTCCTTGCTCTAAAATAATCCATTAATTTAACAGGGAAATCATAAGAAAGACTCATATCCTGCATGCAATTTCAATAACATGGTATGCAATACTAACTTCATTGAGTGAGTCTTATGAAAAAATGTCCTCATTAGTTAGATAGGCCAACGTTTTTGAAGAATATATGTGGCAATCCATAATAACTACCCCCTCCCCGCCCTTCTCAAGCTTCATTGTTGTCAGATTTCTATAACTACTTAGTGAATCCAATACTTTGTTTTCATTGATGGTGAGGTTGTAAAACATGTTTTTTTTTTTCTTTTAAACAATTCCCTAATGTCTTTCTCACACAGCTTCTCAAAATGGGCAACCAGTGGTGATAAAGGCAGATTGTAGGTACTTCTCCTTCTTAAACCCATGTCAGCTTCAGTTGTAGGAATAAAGTACACTCAAAGTTTAATTTCCTTACAAGCAGCTACATTTCTAGTAAAACATCAACAATATTTGAATAACTGCCAGGAACATATTTGAAACCCTTCTGAAAAAGTGAACCAAACTCAGGTGTAATGTCTTTATGGGAATAATTATAAAGTTTGAAGCCACCAAATTCAACAACAGTACCCGAAGTGTGATTACAGGGTGTCAATATTAATTCTGTCTATAATATTGCCTTTAACCATAGTTGTCCCTCTGGTGTTTCCATGTCATCTCAGTGAATGGTGGTTCAAAACTAGTCTCTTGTTCCTTTGCTTTCTTCTCTTCCAGTCTCCTTGACCCCTTCGTCCACTAAAAATCCTCAGAAATGACTTCAGTTGAATCACCATGGTTGTTAGCTAAGCCATACCTCTCAAGTGTACCTCATTACGAGGAACGTACCTCATTTGGGGTCTTAAAAAGTTCATGTTCCTCAAAGTTCCACATTGAAAGAGTCTGTCACACATTCAGTGTTAGGAATTTTTTTACGTGAAATCCATGGTAAATAGAAATTAATTAGATTAATTCATTAAAGGATCTTCTTTATGAGTAAAACCAGCATATTTTAACCCTCCTATGACCTTCCTAGTTGAAGTTGTTAGTAAGTCATTAGTATGTGTTCCACATTTTGCCCATTTGTTCCACATTATGAAGGCGAGTGTTCCTCATTTTGGAGATGGAAGGTTGAGAGCTATGAATTATGTTGCTTTTGTGCTCCATACTTCATTCACAACTGAGGATGTGGTTACGCTATCTTATTCTTATAGACAGTCTCATTCCTGAGAATTTTCTTCTGCTTTCTTTTAAATATAGTACCATAATCGTCTACTCTTTTTTCAAATGATTAGAGAATGACTAATCATTTTTAATTGCCCCATTCAAATCTTCACTTCATGCCGCAAGAGAGTTTATTTGCCGAAGGTTATCGCACACTCTATGGAGGGACATTTTTATGTTTTTTTGATTATGTTTTACATCTTCAACAGTATTGATTATGATTGACTTTGACAGTGAATAAACCTGCTATTGAAAATTAATAAGAAGAATAAATACATTTAAATCCAACCAGTAAGAAACTCTGTCTCTTACTTATTTAAATACTCTATGCAAAATTAAACATTAGCTTAAATCGGTCCCATACTAACAGAGCTTAACTCAGTCCATTGCAATCTTCTATTATTTTCCATGTGTTATACCTGTTCAAATGCTAAACAATTAAAAAAAACACTACCATAATTTGATCTATTTACTCATTAATGTTAGACCAAACCTTGTATTTGTTACCCCCCCCCCCAAAAAAAACTTAAATTGCTAGACAAGCTTAACACCTAAAAAAAGGCTGATACAAAAACCCTCTACTGCATAAGGGAAGGCTCAGTGTTAAATTTCTATCTTCTTACAAACATTTTTATTCTCAGAATACCCTAGTCCAAATGTTTGTGTGAAATTGTCCAGTCTATCCATTAATTTTGTCCTGGAATAGCATGCATTTCCCAATGTCTTCTTCATTTGATGTGATACTTTTCTTCTAGTTATTCCTTACTATTTCTGAGTCATTTACATGATATAATCCAGCAGTCATTTTACCTTTTTTGCTCAACCCGCATTTGATTCCTCTCCTCAGGTAGTTCTCTCATCGTCTCTAATGCTTCACATATATCAGATATCAGCATTTTGCATTCCCAAAAAAGTCAGTATAGTGAGAAACTGGAGTCTTAATTTAATTTTTCTCTGTCTACACTCCTGCATCACATCTAATAATATGCCTGAGAGTTATTATGTTCCATAAACACAGGGAACATTCACCAAGGTTAACACAGTAGCCACAGTATTTGTTCTTGTTCAAGAATTCAGTCAGAATTAGCCTTACCATGCCAAACTTAGCCTCAGTCTCTGGCAATGGCAAATGTCTTACCTACATAATACTCAAACAATCTCTCACAAAGCCAATCAGCTCTGCACGCTTGTTTATCACATAGCCTAAGAAGTTTACTTCTCCTCCTTCTAAGACCCCATACAGCCTCATATTCCACTTTTACACCTTATTTTCCATTTCTATTTTATCACATTTCTTCCTTCTGCCTCCCTGTTCATCTTGCCTCATCTTGAATCTCATATTTGTAGCCTGGCAAAATGTACTCTTTTGAAATGGTCACTGAAATTCTGCACCTTATCAAGTATGGCCATCCATTGTCACTTCATGTAAACATGAAACAAACCAGCCAAATTTATGAACCGTTTGTGTGGCTCGTAGTTGGTAAGTACTTGGATAACATTCCATTACAACACTTTTTTAACTCTTTACCATTAGGATGTGGCATGTGATGTTGGTCCCTTTCCAAATCTCAAGAAACTTCTCCTTAAATATCCCATATCCAATATGCAATCCATATGTTTCACTACTCATGAGGTTACACTTTTGCTCATCAGCTTATCCAAAACTGCATTAAACATACCAATTTTACTTAGGATTAAAGTGGTTTAATATCCCTCTCTAAATAAAGCAGCCAAAAAAAGGTAAGCAGCATCAAAGCGCATTGCATTTGCTGTTGATTTACTGTTTCTTTTCTGTTTCATTTGTTTTCAGTAGACAGTACTTCCTGCCATTGATTTTGTCAAAATAATGGTCTGCAAAAAATGAACACCAAGGTTTATTTGGAGTCTTAATGGTTACAGTTCAGCAGGCATTTAACTTATATAATTTCTACCTTATGAGCAAACTAAGTTATTAGCACATTGCTGCATGCATACGTATGACTTGGGTCAGGGTTTAACTGTCAATGAAGTCACACTTTTGCTAGATCCTATTAAATTAAATTCATCTCCATATGCTAAACTAGTATTTCTTGGTAGGACGAAGCAATTCTAAATACCTGATATCCAAGATTTCTTGCAGCTGTCAATAAGGCATACTGCTTTTATCCACTTAGATTTAGTTTCAAAGATATGACAAGGCTCAAAAGTAAGTATATTCTTAAAGTAGATGGTTAAATATAAGAACCTTCTTGAAGTTGCCTTACTATCTGGCATCTTGCTTTGGCAGAAGACTTAGTGGCTCATGACATGTTTAAAACCAGAAGGCAGTGATATGTACAGACTTAATCATGATTCTGATGACACCATGTTACTGAAAGGAGCAGGAAGTGTCTGGTTAGAGTTGTGTGACTATTCAATGCCACATACCTGTTGAAATAGGAGGAGACAAATCTTAATGCATGAATACATTTTAAACATTTTATGCTAATGAGGTGTCCCCAATTTCTAAATGTCCCCAGTTTTAATAGCGTTATTTGATTTTTGCATCCAGATGTTGAATGATATGATGTAAGTGATGATCAATAACTTTTTTTGTCTAACTTCTTTTTGATCCTCAGTGTAAAAAGACACAGAAAATGAAGAATTAAATAGCATTATAGATTTATAGGAGGATAGGAATCTGTGTTTTCTGGTGAAATTTGGAAACAGACATACCAGAGGAAAGTGAGTAGTAAAGTGCCACATAACAACTATGCACAATAACAAAAATGAAATAAATGAATAATGTCTTTTGACCAATGCATATTAGGCATTATTCCCCAACCATTCTGATCTCCATAGTTGGAGAGATGCATAAAGATAAAGATGAAGACAAAATAATACTGTATATGTTGTAAAATGCTTTGCATCTGTACTTTGTTTTGTTGCTAGGTATCATTTTTCAATGTAACAATTAAAGTACAGCTTAATTCAGATTTTGATGCGCACACATACAAGCCGAGATCAATGAAATAGAGCCTCCTAGGTAACCTGTTATGACGTTTTGTCCCTAACAACCTCAGACATTGAAATAATGAATAACAAATATACGTATCTTATAAGGGCACAATGTTCTCATTCGGGGAGTGGTCTGTCACTTGTTAGCATCTTGTACTGCTCTTTAGGGTGAGGAGTAGGCTGTGCAGCCTAGCCTGTTTTTCTTCACTCAAGTGTGAGGATGTTACATTATTTGAGAATATATTTGCCAAGATCAGACAAACATTTCCCATGGTACACCAATGATGCATTTTAGAAGCTCTTGTGTAGGCAAACCAGAATTCAGAAGGACTTTGTTAATGGTGACTTTGATAATGTAATGGAAATGATTTCAAAGACTTCATGTATATGAGTAACCAAATACATCAAGGAACCAGGACCGTCTTTACTGCCAAAGTTCCATCTTTGAGCTAATGATTAGTCCCCTCTCCATGAAGCTGTCTGGATGAACCAGTCAGGAAAATTGTAAAGTTACTAAAAATGTGGCTTACATACAAATACATTTCTGTTTAACATTTTCTGACCTATTTGATTTTAGCCAGTCTGTTTTCAGATCAAGACTAAGGGTGGTTACTGATCTTCTTATGGAAAGAGACCAACAGTTAAATTCTATTTTGGTCCGCCTTCATCTTTCCATGGCATTTCATGTTGTGAACCATGGAATCTTCTGCTTTTAAGAATGATCAGTGGGACAATAAGTCATGGTGCAAGAAGGTTAATAAAGCCGCATGGGAGGTTATCAACATAGACATATTCCCTGCCATTTAGCTTCAGTAGGAAATGCTGATCACTTCTGTCAACTGGAATGTGAAGAAAGGGAAAGCAATTGTTTAGTAGTTATTTGGGTTTGTAAAGGAGATATTAATCACCATGCTGACTGTGATTATGAGGTGTGTTCTAAAATTACTTGCTATAGTTTTCTAGGGTTGTCGCCAACACAACTAGTATCTGCTCCTGCCAAATAAATCACTAATGCCCTTCTATAACTATTCTGTTATATTGCTGTATATACTGTTTTTTGTTTTATGAATAAACTGACATTTGCTACATAGCTTTCAGTATAAGTTTCAATATATTTCATCCCCCTTCTGTTTTATAATGCTTCAGAATCAATCATTTTCTGCCATGGCAAGTTTGTCAGCAAAATGAAAGACAAGAAGTAAAAGTATTGCTTGTGACTGACAGTACCTCCTGCCCTCTTACCATGTAACAAAGGTTTTATTTCAACATGTCCATTCTAAATGAAAAGCAATAGGTATACATACATACATACATACATATATACATACATACAAGCACACAAATATTTCAAGCATGGGGAATAATGCTCTTCTAGTCTGCAAATATACCAGAACAGTTGTTCCCATAATAAGTGTCCAGACTGTTCTTAAAATATCTGAATTAGTGCTTGTTTTAACATAATTTGGTAGTCTATTCCATGCATCAGCCACTCTCTCAGAAAACCAGTTAGTACACTTCTCATTCTTATAGAATCTTCCAGATAGGTTGTCTGATGATTCTCTACTAATACTGATAACGCCAAACATTCCCAGGGGTAGTTGTCACTAAATGCTATATATACAGCTGAATAAGGTCTCCTGTTGAATATCTGCATGAGGCACTGTACAAGTTCAGATATTTTATTCTTTCATAATAACTTAATTCATGGATGCCCTTGGTATATTTCCACTATGCTCTTTTTCAGTCTACTCATGTTTATTTTCTTATTAGGTTTCTACATTTTTGGGTACAACATTTTACATTTTACTAACACTTCTGCACGCACTCTGGTCAGTATTTCAAAAATGTACATTCAAACACATCCTACTATGATTCCTGGGAAAGAGGAGGGGAATAAATATATATGATAAATTATTAATCAGACAAAAATAATAACTTAATTTCCTTTATAAGCCGCATAACATTGACAGCATTAACAAGTACACTGAAACCTGCATGTAGAATATTTCTAGTCTAGATAAGACAACTGTTTTAGTGAACGTCCTTGGTTTACTTACATTCATTGGTTGCTATTCTTTAAAGACAAATTCTGGGGAAGAATACCATTACACACCTTTCCTTTTTGTGTGTGTGAGGTGGGCGACAATTGTCACACAGCATTTATAATTTAGAAAATCAGTTCCAGAAACCAAGTGCAAAGTATCTTTGTATGTGCATGCTGTGGGGGGGGGGGGGGGAAGCTTTGTAAAGCCTTTATTTTTATTTATAAGTTGTCTAAAACAGATTGTGTATACTGTGCTACTCTCCGTGATACATTGGAAAATACTAACACAACGATACAGCATATAGGTGTTGGATACGTTTTATATTTTACTAAAACTTATGCATACGCAATGTACACTAATACACAGATATACATTCTAGTTATGACATCATACTATATTTTACTAAAACTTATGTTTACATAATGAAAAATGTGAATGCATCTGCATTTAAATTATATATGTAGTTATGCCCATTTTAGTTTAAATTTAGCCAACAGTTTTAAGTCCGTAAGGGCGCATTGCATTATATCTCAAAATGTCAAGGGACATAAATCTAGACAAGTCCAATCCAAAGCCAGAAGAACAATCCATCATAAGGATCCTCTGGAAATAGAGTGCTTTATTAGCAAAAAAAAAAAAATGAACATTTAAACAAAGGTTTATTACTTGATGAAAAGGTACTGTACAAGCAAATCAACACCTATTGTGTGATGTTGTATGAAGTACACCTAAAAGCCAAATTGTTTCCAGTGGTTGGACAACTGTTTTGTATTCTGCTTTATTTCAGCTTAATGACTCTATAGCTTATTAGTTTTAATAGCCTTCAGGTGACAACATGAATATTCACCACAACTAGTTGAGGTATCTGGAATAAAAGATTAGAAATAACTTTTAACAATAAGTTATGTTTAAATGTAATTAAATACTTTCATCGTGGCACTGACCTTTCTCATTTTGCGGTTTTCAATTACTTCTTGGTATAACCCTGAGTAGAGTTACGCAAACTAAGTTTACTACTATATTTCCAATGATTACTGAAGAAACAGGTTACTGGCATTGAGTAAAATAAGGCCTGACTCAGCAATTCAGCCAGACTGGCTAAATGGGTCTTTTCACAATAAAGTTAAAAATTCTATTCTCCACATCTAACATATCTATTTTATAAATTTATAAATGTGACCCAGAAACATAATGGCTGGCAACACCAGTTCCCCTTCCTAAGTGCAACAATGAAGGCACTGTTGGCAGTCTTAGGCCTAAAAGGCTAACAGATATTTTAGGGAAGTGCTTTGAAATGACTTTGTTAACAATGATGCCTTCTGATAATACTGGCAAAGTGACAGTGGGATTTTTAAACATAATACTAATATCTGCATATCATCCACGGTGGTGGTGCTGCGGTAGCGTTGTCGCCTCACAGTAAGATGCTGTCAGGTTCGATTCTCAGCTAGAGCGTCTTCTGCGTGCAGACATGCGTGATTGGGTGTACCTTCGTTGAAGGTTGTGCATCAGGGCTGGTAACTCGGCACGTAAAAGTCAACTACCAATCATTAGCGGACCGGAGTTCTGCTGTGGTGACCCCTAACTGGGAAAAGCCGAAAGACACAACAACAACAACTAATATCTGCATATCATAGTAAAAATCACTGTTAGGTATTAACACCAAGTTATGATATGCAGGATGTACAGCACAGCAAAACCCAAATTAATTTCATATAATGCTTGAATTGGATACTATAAGATTCAATAAGACAAGGAGCCTCATTGTGGTGTAGCCAGCAGGAAATTATCAAACTACAGTGGTAGACAGGGAAGTGTTATGTGCCAGAGGCCAAATGGATCATTTCACGCATAGATTTGTTTGTAACTATTGGTGTATAAAGGGATTTAAGGTCACATCATTTTCTGAGTGTGTATTCAGTACCTAACCTACCCTCACTACTATAGCAAGGCATCAAGAAGATGTATATTAAGGGACTTTCAACACTGTTACAAGTGACAGATCCAAAATAGACTTGATTGTGAGAAACTATAGGACTAGTCATTAACCATCTTAAGAGACAAGTGATTTAGTCTGGGTATTACAAGGACATAGCCATTTGCTTTGAAAGTGAGTTTTTAACTTTGATTTAAATTGAGAGAGGATTGGGATAGATGATATTTCATAAGGTAGTGAATTCCACACTTTGCCTAAATAGTTAGTGAAGAGGGATTCTCCAGCTAAGTTTCTGGCTGTATTGATTTTAATAGATGGTTTGTTGGTGGAGCATAAAGTTCTGGCACTGGAATAAGGTAGTAGTATATTTTGGAGTGAGAGTGTTTTTTCACTTTGGTAGAATATCTTATGGTCCATGTTTAGTTGGTTGTAGAGCAAGAGATGTGGGACTTCAAGCCAACTGAGCTTTTTAAGGGAGATACAGTGGTGAGCTCTCAGTGGGGAATTGGTGGCGTATCTAGCAATTGTATTGTAGCAGATTTTGAGATTCACTATTTCAGATTTTCTTAGATTAGTGAGTATGGGTCCTGCATATGGTAGTGTAGATAATATAATAAGTGTGTTTGTGCAATTTTGGCTTTAGTGTCATTTGTAAATAGTGCTTGTTCCTATATAATGTTCCAAGTTTTCTGTGTACTTTTTTTATTGTTCATAGGTTCATAGGTTCATAGGTTGGTACTAGGCTATCGGCCCTAGGGCCTATACAAGCCTAGCCATAACAATTCCCTGGATATTTCTTCCCACAATATTTACTTCTCTGGACCCCTGTCTAGCAGGACGACTGACGTGATCCCCGGGGTGAATTTCCTATCTCCTATCCAATTGTCAAGGTTCCTTTTGAAGAGGGCCAAGGAGGCTCTCTGCTTGGCATGTATGGCCAGTCTATTCCAGATTATGGGGAGTCTCTGGGTCAGGAGCCTATCCCTCCAGCATGTTTTGTTCATTGTGATGACAAGGTTTAGATCCCTGGAGCATGTGGCTCTGAGGGATTGGGATTTCTTTAAGTGGAGCATGTCCAACAGCTCAGGGTTTGACATGGCCTTGTATGTTAAACAGAGATTGCCTCTAAGTAGATGATATGCCACAGAGTATAGCTGGAGTTTTTTTTAGATGGTCAGTATAGGGCATCTGCTTTAGGCCTGTGATTCTTTTAGTGTGGTATTTTTGTGGCCTTTCCAGCTGTTGCAGATGTCTTGTGAGGTACATACCAAATGGGGTGTTGTACTCTATAATGGGTCTAATGAGGGATGAGTACAGTGGGACAATGACCTCCTTTTTTCAGGATGAAAAGCCCTTAGTGACGAGATAGTGACATTGAAGGATTTCCTGACTGTTGTGGTGATGTGGTTATCGAAGGTGAGACCACTGTCCACCTGTGTCCCTAAGTCTCTCATCACACTTTCAGTGTTTAGTGTACTGCCACCTATGTGGTAATTCATGGGTACATGTTTTTTTCCCAAAGGGGATAACTATACGTTTCTTGGCATTAAGCTTGAGCCCACAGCTCTGGCACCAAGCATCTGTTTCTGGAAGGCCCTTTTGTAGAATATCCACATAATTTGGGGATTCAGTAATGGCTCCCAGTTTACAGTCATCTGCAAAATGTGTTAGCCAGAGTCCCTTAGTGTTGGTCTGTACTTCGGAGAAGTAGATGCCAAACAAGAGCGGTCCCAGGACTGAACCATGAGGTACTCCACTTGTCACTTGTTTGTGATATGTGGGCATCAAATCTCATATTTATGCGAACAACCAAAGAACTGCCAAATGTAAAGAAAAACAACTCTCAGAAAATCCACAAATCCACATAAAAAGGCAAATTTATTCCTCTGACGTCTCGGCTTGAGCCTTCAAGTCTTATATTGCAGTCAATTTCATGTCTAATGAGGTTATGTTAAAAGAGCACAGAACTGGATTTGATTTGTTTGGCTGGAATAACAAAAGTTTAATTTTTTGGGTGTTTAGAATTAACTGCAAATTGGTTAGCCATGTTTCTACTGCTTGGCAGGACTGTTGTGTTATTTGTTTAAGCTCTTCTATGGTAGTAGTAGCACAGATGACTTGTTGAGTCATCTGCGTAATGAATGAGTGATGCTTGTGGGATTGAGGCGTGTAGGTTATTAGTGAAGATGGAGAAGAGTAATAGGCCTAAGATTGATCCTTGTGGGACACCTAATGTTATGGGGGGCTGAGGCGTGTAAGTTATTAGTGAAGATGGAGAAGAGTAATAGGCCTAAGATTGATCCTTGTGGGACCTCTAATGTTACGGGGGGAGGCTGAGGCATGTAGGTTATTAGTGAAGACGGAGAAGAGTAATAGGCCTAAGATTGATCCTTGTTGGACCCCTAATGTTACAGGTAGGAGGGGTGATAGTGTTTGTTGCCAGCGTACAGATTGCTGATGCCCATTTAGGTAGTCCTGGAACCAGGCAAGGCTAGGATGGAACAGGTTAAGGTCAGAGAGGACATTTAGGGGTTTGCTGTGTGAGACCATATCAAAGACTTTTGAGAAATCTAAAAAGATAGAGGATACATAGTTACCATTATTTCTATGAAGGTTGACAGTGTTAGAGAATGACATTAAAGTGGTAGTGGTACTGTGATATGCTCAAAAGCCATGCTGGTTATTTGTTAGTAGTTTGGTAGTATGCAGGTAGTCTATGATTTGTTTGTGAACAATTCTTTCAAGGATTTTAGAAAGTGGGGATAGGATTGCTATTGGGCAATAGTTAGAGAGGTCAATAGAAGGGCCTCCTTTGTGAAGTAGTATTATGTGTGAAATTTTCCAAACGTTGGGGACTTGGTGTTCAGTTAAGGATCCATTAATAAGGATCAATACTGGATAGGCAATGACATCGGCAGTTAATTTTAGAAAGTCTGCTGGTACATTGTCTACTGCTAGGGTGGTTGGTTTTAGTTTTTTAAGGTATTTTTGATTGTTCTAGTGTCTGTGTATTGTTTACTGGTGGGATATAGATGCCAATTATGTTTATTTGTTTCCTAGGGTTAATGACCAGTCTTGTAATAAGGAGCTCTGCATTATCAAAGTTCAGAGTTTTAATGTCCAAGATTTCCAGGGATAGATGGGATTTGAAGAGAAGAGCTGACCCGCCTCCTCTTTTACTTATTCTGTCCTGACGAATAATGCTATTTCCTGGTGGCAGAATTTCATTGTTAGAAATGTCTGGTTTTAATGATAATAATAAGAACAATGTCTGGGGAGTATAGAGGAAGGATGGCATGTAGTTCATGGATTTTGGTTTTGATACTTCTTATGTTGATATTTAGTAGCAAAGTGTCATTTTTATGTCGGGGGGGTATGGTTGTTGAGTGGGAAAGGTTGCTGTTGTCTGTGTGGAAGTTGTGGTGTGAAGGGGATGGACCAGAATTAGGATGAATGTCACCACTGCAGGCTAGTATAGAGGTAATTACGGCTAGGGTTTTTAAGAATTTAAGAATTTCAGTATGTGTTTATTGTAATTTTCTGAGTGTGTTGGTATTTTAGAGTGACAAAGTAGTTTGTAATGTGTGTGTAGAAAAGCTGAGATGTTATCTGCCATGCTTGTACAAAGTAGGGCCTCCACCTCTGTGTGTGTGTGTGTGTGTGTGTGTGTGTGTGTGTGTGTGTGTGTGTGTGTGTGTGTGTGTGTGTGTGTGTGTGTGTGTGTGCGTGTGAGTGTGTGTGTGTGTGTGTGTGTGTGTGTGTGTGTGTGTGTGTGTGTGTGTGTGCATATAAATACACACACACACACACACACACACACACACACACACACACACACACACACACACACACATATACACATATGGTCATCTTGCAAGGTAGCTGCTGAAATATGACAGCATACTCCAATTATTGGGCATAAGCCAACAAAGTCACTGTGGCTATTTTAACCAAAGAGGTTGGGATGGCCCAATGAAGTGGAGCATTGGTGGTATGGAACAGAATGCAATGGCCCCAGAAGTAGGATGCAACTCTGGGTCTGCCAAAAGACCAATGTCAGTAGTGGCTTATCCGCACACAATAGGATAACTTAGCTATGACACACTGATAAAGCTGAGTCGTCCATGGGTGTCAGATCCTGTAGATTTAAAAACAAAAATGGGACACAGCAGGACTGGGAGGGGAGGATAGAATATATCCAAGTATTTCTAATGACTAGAAGAACATGCAATGGTTGCTCATGGACAATGAACAGTACTTCTACTTTTGTTTATAAGGGAAGGAAGAGACGCTACAAAATGAACATTTATAAGTGTAATACATATAAAACAATATAAGGTTAAATGGCTAAATATTGAGTCTGCAGGTAAGTGAAGGTGGTGGTACAGTGGGGATTGTGGAATTTCATCTTTCTCTACAGTAGTGTTTAGCAGGGGGTGTGGGGTTGGATAGGGGGTCTTGGCCCACCAGAAAGACATGCGTGTTCTTACTTTGAGTTTCAACTTTCTGAAAGTCAATACATTTGCCTCAATATTTAGCCGTTTAACCTTCTGAACATTTGATAATGTGAACTAAATCCATCTATTGTAGCTGTTAGACAAGAGGTAACTGTTCTCCTGACAAGGAAATATGAACATGTGTCTGGGAGTTTAGCTCAGGGGGTTAAGGCTATGAGCTACTAATGCGTATTGTCCTATGGTGTTGACTTTGATTCTCTTAATTTCCACTTGCAAACTGCATGATTCTGAGTAAGTCACAACCAATGCTCCTGTGTCAGCTCTGAAAAGTGACACTTGTGCCCAGTGAGATTAAATGGTCAAAAAAATATTAGAAAAAGCATATACTACCCTTCATATGATTAAGTAACTGCTTAAATCATAGTCTAGATATTTATTGATAAATGATCTTACCTGATTATCTGTTCCAGTGACCCAAGATTAAAAGTTTTATAATAAAAAATGTTTTCTGTTATAATTTAAATAAAAGTTCTCTAATTCAGACATAAGAATGGGCAAATAAAAGTTCCCGTTTAAGGTGAAGTTATTTTTTTTCTCAGCAACGTCCAGCTGTTGGAAATAGATTACTACTATAAGAAAAGTTATGCTTCAGAATAAAATTACATATGTGTAAGTAAACTTACCATAACAGTAGATTCTTTAATGATCACTGTTGCTGTAGACTAAGCTATATAGGTTATATCCTGCAAGGATGTAAACAGCTTGCCAGCTTCCAAAGCTTCAGTGCACCTTCCATGCACCCAAACTAGTAGTCAGCTTGAGCTGAACTAACTAAAAAAGACAGATTTGGCACCAAGCCCTTCAGAGCTTTCATGCCAACAGAGAGAGGGAGAGGCTGAGCCATGAAAGAACAATGCAAGGAACAACAAAATACAAAAGTTCCCACACTGACAAAAACAAAACACCAAGAAACATGAGGTATAAAGGAAGCGAGTGGTTATTGCAACAGTGATCATTCAAACATCTACTGTTATTGTACATTTACTTATACAACTGTACTATATTCATCATATTGATCACTGCTGCAGTAGCCTATGCTATATGGGTAGATTACTAAAGTATACAAATGTTGGGAGGTGGAAAGAGAAGAATCCAAATCCCTGAAGAATGGTCCTAGTAAAGCCTGATCTAGATGTAGAAAAGGACTCAAGCTTACAGTGCCTTGAAAAGTATGTACAGAGGACCAAGCTGCTACTCCTAGAATACTTGTGAATTTGAGATTATACTGACAAAAGATCAACAGATGCATCTGCATGTTTCGTCTAACATCTTCCAACTACCCTCCCATTCATTTGCATTTTTATTCCATTGATCTTATTCTAATTTAATTTTTTTTGTTGTCATAACTTCCATAGTCTCCTTCTGCGGTCTGTTTCATTCTGCCACACTCACTTAGTGAAGCTATATTTTTACATCCATCCTAAATCTTGTTTCATTTATCTGCTATCAGTGGCCTATTGTTCATTTATCTGCTATCAGTGGCCTATTGTTCATTTATCTATCAGTGGGGTATTATGCCCCCATCTTTCTTCCTAAGCTCTAGTCCTCCCACTATGTGTCTGCATCACCATGTGGCTCACTGGTTTAAGTGTCCATATCACTTTGTATATCACTGTGTGTCCCATGATTGTATATGTCAATAAGAACATGCGGCTCAGTAGTTTAAGTGCCCATATTACTCTGTGACCTACAAATGTATGTGGCCATATCACTGTTTGCCTCCCTAACATGTGTACCCATATCATGCTAAAAACAGCTGAACAGATGATCTAGTCTCTAATAAGGCATTTCTTACTGGAAAGTAAAAAACATGGTATAAAAGCAACACTACAACTCATTATGCAGATCACACTAATATTTCTATTCTTAACCCTCACAACACTAAACTATATTGCATCCTTACAAACAAACATACCACCAATACACACCATCTACCATACAACACATACCTCTGCACCTTCAGCAACCCACATAAACTTCCACATTGCTCCTACATTAATTGATGACAATTTAATACTACATCTATATAACAAATTCCTACACTAGAAAAATATCATTTAAATACCACATGTGCATAGCCAAATGCACACTACATAAGAAATACCTCCTGACATCAGGAGACATTCACCCTAACCCAGGGCCATGCAACATCATCCCCCCGTCTAAACACACATCAGATCTCCTTATCATTAACCATAACTCCAGAAGTATATCTAACAAACGACCCCACTTACACACGCTCATCACCCACTATTCCCCCGACATCCTGACAATAACAGAGACCTGGCTAAAACCCAGCACCCGGAGTGAAGAAATCCTCGCTCCAGGATATAACATCCTAAGACAAGATAGACTAGGTAAAAAGGGAGGAGGTACTGCATTTCTCTATAAAAATACACTTACTTTGCAACCTCTACAAACTCTTCTACCTAAATTTAATAATGCTGAAACCCTGGTCACTGTTCTACTCCTAAATAAGAATAAAAGTATCAACATTCTATGTGCCTATATCCCTCCAGGCAACAACTCCCTGACAATTGAAGATATCTTGCAATGGATTAATAATAACCTCCCACAAGAAACCATTCTATTAGAAGACCTGGACCTGGATTGGCTAGCCTGTAACTCCAAAAAACCCACTAACCATATCAAGTTATATGGTTTTTCTCAACTCATAAATGAACCCACTAGATAAAAAATCCCAAAAGAATTCTATACTGGATTGGACACTGGTAAACAGGCTGTCTACCAGATGGGCTAAGTGATCACCTCCCCACATTCCTCCTACGAAAACACTCTAACATACCCAAACCCATAGTTCTTAAACAAGTCAGAGATGATCGTAGTGTAAACCCACATGATCTTAACAATACCCTAAAGAAATGCAACTGGGAACCATTACGCACCCTTGAACTACACCAAACTACTGACTATTTCAATAGTACTCTTACTAATATCCTTAACCTAATAGACCCCATAAGAAAGATTAGAGCTAAAGTTAACTTTGCTCCATGGATTAGTAGATCCACTAGAGCCTTATTAAAGACTAGAGATAAAGCATGGAAAACCCAGAAAAAAGATAAAACTACCCTATCCAGACAAACCTATCAACAACTCAGGAATCAGGCTAAAAAACAAACAATACTTGATAAGCAAAACTACTTCTTAAATATCCAAAACAAACACTCCAAAAACCCCCAGAAGTTCTGGCATGCAATTAACTCCCTATTAAAACCTGGTAAACCACCACACCAGCTCCCACCTCCACTAATGATAATCGCAATATAGCCTCCCAATTTGATCACCACTTTACTAGATCAATCAAGTCGCTATCCACTCAACTATCCAAAAATAGCTATTCACCCACACCAAAATTAACTCCAGATACCTCACCCTCTTTTATGCTCTCACCAGTTCCAACCTCCTCAATCAAAAAATATCTCTTAAAACTAAAACCCACTTCTCTTGCAGCCAATGGAATACCAGCTTCCTTCCTAAAAATATCCACTGACTCCTTATCCTACCCAGTCTCCATCCTTATAAACCGCTCCATCCAGGAAGCCTATATCCCACAGTTATGGAAAACCTCATATATTATTCTTCATAAAGGTGGCAACTCTCATGATTTCTCTATCGCCCCATTGCCATCTTGCCTCCCATATCTAAGATACTTGAGAAATGTATCCATTCCCAGGTCATGCACTTCCTAAATACAAATAATCTTATCTCCAGCACTCAACACGGCTTCCGCCCATACCACAGTATAACTACCGCCCTTCTATCTTTCACTAACCTGGTTAATCAACATAGAAATAATAATAACTTTGTATTTGCCACATTCCTAGACATCTCAAAGGCATTTGACATGGTCTCTCACTCCTTACTAATAAATTCTCTTACCTCCTTATCAGTTGCCCCTGACACTATTGCCTGGTTCAAAAACTATCTGTCCAACAGACAGCAAGCTGTCCATTGGCAAGGCACATTATCACCTCTACTTCTCACAAGCATAGACGTACCCCAAGGCTCCATACTAGGTCCACTTCTTTTTTCTATTTTCACCAACAATCTGCATACCTCTATCCAAAATGCCTCACTCATACAGTATGCAGATGACTCCATGCTAATCTGCTCAGCCCCATCACTTATCACTCTTCAACAACTCACCCAGGAATCATTTACCTCGGTGGAATGCTGGATCTCAAATATCCAACTTATCCTCAACCCCAATAAAATGAAACTACTCCTGTTTACCCCCAATAAATCCCAAACCCCTCCTCTCTCCTTCTCTATCACTTCCACAAATTGGTACTGTAATCTCCCCTTCTCCACATTCCAAACTCCTAGGCATTGAAATTGATAAAAACCTCCACTTTGACATCCATATCTCGCAAACCATCAAAAAGGTTCACAAAAAATGAGTACCCTATATAGACACAAAAACTTTCTTTCAGATCAGGCACAAGTCAACCTAGCCCAATCCCACCTACTGTCCACATTAATGTATGCAGCACCAATACTGACCCACATCAAAAAAACTGACCTTGACAAACTTGAGTCTTGTTATAATAAAGTGGCCAAGTTTGCTACCAGTTCCACCTACAGAACCCATCACTGCCTACCACTAAGGAAACTTCAGTGGCTGGAATTCCCACAACTACTAACTTTCCACCAACTAGTCATCATATATAATATTCTAAAATATCCTGATAAAATCCCATCACTAAGGCAACTACTAACACACTACACAGCAAACCGTCCTCTTTGTTCTGCCAGTAAATCACTTCTCTATATGTCCACAGCTAACAACACTGCAGGCAAAGCTCTTTTCTCACACTCTATAGCTAAAAGCTGGAATAACCTCCCCTTATCTGTGACTTCTGCTCTAAATATCTCACAATTCAAAAACCTGCTTAAATCATATCTTAGAGGTTCATGGCTGTGTCCCTGTATTACATAATACCATATTTGTACTTCCTCTTTTACCTCTCTCCTACTGCTTTACACTCTGTAAACACAGCATCCTTAATTGAAGCCTATCTTTGCCAGGTACTATATTTGTAGTTAACTTATGTATGTATATGATCATTTTTTTATTTTTGTTTCTCATTGTAACTTTTTACCATTGAACAAATGTTGATAATGTTTTGTTGATAACATGTTTTCTATTTTATGTAATGTTGTCTTGCATGGTTTTATATTATGTGGAGCTTTTCTCCCTGGGCCTCCGCTGAAAATGGACCTCGTCCAGTCGGACCATCCCAGTTAACAAATGTAAAATAAATAAATAAAATAAATAAATTTATACTAAAGAAATTAGTTGCTATTTGGATAAGCTTTTTATATATTGTATTATTCCTCACACTGTATCTTTTCATCTAACTATATCTCTTGCACAAGGTTCTACATTTCATTTTAAAAATGTTAAACATGTTCAATGGATATATACACACACACACACACACACACACACACACACACACACACACACACACACACACACACACACACACACACACACAGAAGCCTAAGGGAAACCTATAGCTCAGAAATGGTACCAGCACAGCAAATAATCAGATGCTCTGCTCTACTCCCAGACTGACTATGTGGGCATTAACAGATTGTGAATAGTATTGGCACGGAACTCCATCAGCATTGTCAAATAGAATATTGGTAATCTCTAGCTAAATATCTACAAATGTAAGTACACATGACTGCCTTATATATGATAAAGATGAAGCAGGAGGCATTACTCATAAAACATATATTTAATATGCCCTGGTTTCTCATGATATGTAGAATTCTAAATTCGTTTGTGCTTGCTCATGTAATTGTTTGCCAGTAGAATGATTGGGGGGGGGGGGGGGGGCTGTATGTTACAGCCTTAATCTGACTGTGTACAAAAGTGTATCATTTGGTAAATGGTTAACTTTACTAATCAACGTATATCTTATCAATCACAACCAAGGCTGAAAGGCTAGATGCACAGAAAACTTTGAGTAATTAATTAAACAGTAGGCCCTTGAAAGGCAGGAGGTAATAACAGAGCTTTGAAGAAACTCACATTCAAAGAGGCACATGAAGAAGTTGAAAAACACAAAGAATACTACTGGAAATCAGGAACAAACTTAGGCCTTGCAGCTGTGAGCATGAGCACTAAGAACTGGCCACTGTTCCTCTGCCAGCTTTTAAAGGACAAACATATATTCAAAAAGGTGTGTTGATGCCTGATGGTGACCATGACGTTAGGAGGTGTGTGTATGGGGAGATGGGTGTAGACAAGCAAAGCTGAATATAAATATTTGAGTTGTAGTGTGGTGGACAGGAGTAGCATGACCTAAGTTACAATGGCAAAGGTCAAAGGTTATATGCAAAAAAATGTAAAATAACAAATAAAACAGAAGGTGTTTGGGATGAAAACCACAGAGACAGTAAAGAAAGATCAGAAACAAATCTCAGAGCCTATAGCTGTAAGGCAAATGTTGCTTATCACTGTGCTATTCTTTTAGGGCAACTACTGACTGTGGGCATACATGATGAGAAAACTCTGAACAAGAACTACTGAATATAAAATTTAAATGAGGGAACAGAGGAACAACTGAGCAGTGAGCAATAAATGTGAATTCGGGATGGGGGCTGTCAGTGGTTGAGGAGCAATGCATATAAACTTGGGAAGTGGAGTGAGAAATGAAGGAGATAACTTTAGACAATAAGCACTGAATATGGATTTGGTACATGAAAAGAGATAATGCTAAGGAGTTCAAGAAAAATTTTCAGACTAGTTATTTTATTGGTCTATGCCATGGAAATCTGAGATACACTGTGCTGCTTAATCTTTTTTATTGTGCTTTTTCATGCTTCTTGACTAAAGTTACTATCCATGATAGAAATGCACTGTTTTGTTAAGGGTTCTTGAAGTGAGGTCTCAGAAATTACATTTTTCAACTTTAGAGTAAAATGCTGAATTTTATTATAGGCATAATGAAATATTTGCCAAACTAAGCACAACATATCACTTTGGCAGTTATTATTTATGCCAGAGATCTAATTAGGGTAGGTGTGAGGCGTAGCTGCCAAGGGCACAAGCTGTTAGGGGCATAATCAGCAGGTAGTGATAGTGTGATAGCGCAGTGTGGTGCCAGCATTGCTTTATGAAAACCATGGCTACTGTGACTTTATAAAGAGTGCCAAACTGAACAACTCGTGGCCATGACTGAAGCATGCAGTATATGGTAATTTAACTGTAACATGCTGTTTGTTACATTTGAGTTGAGACAGGCACCAGTTAGGGAGTGTGCCTAGCTTTGGTCCTGAGGACCCTTGATTACTAAAATAAGGGTATTCATAAAGTAGTGCTGGTACTGCACTCACACACTAAAATACAAGAGTAAATTAGTTAATTTGTACATTGTACAGCTGCTAACTTTGTTTAGAGGAACATAATATGATCAAGGTCAAAGAACCTCTAGTAATTCCAATAACCGGTGATTAATATGATGACTTTTCTACAAAGCTAAAACCCAAATTAAGCTCCAGCCCTACCAGAATCATTGTCTATTTTCACTGCATACAGTCTCAATTTTGCTATATGCCTTTTTCTTCCAAATATTGCTTCTTACAAATGAAAATTGTCATCACGTGTATAAAATCATAATATGGCAATTTCTTGGGGCATAAATCTAAACCTATGTCCTCTCTCTCCACATCTTCTGTCACTCATCTCTTTACTCTATCCTACAGCCTTTTTGGCACTCTCAGTCTCAGTAAGTACTCATTGTACCTCTCCAACTGCACTATCCCCTTCTGCAATGTTACATATCGCACCCCCAGGCAGACCAATCCTCTTCTACAATGTCACATACCACACCCCCAGGTAGACCCCCCCCCAGCACACAATCAATACAACAAACAAACATTACCCATATGAATGCCCAAAGATTGACAAACAAAACTAACTCTATTGCCCACTGGTTAACAAGCAACCAACCCAATGTTTTGGCAATTTCAGAGACATGGCTAAAGCATGACACTGTTGCATATGTCTTCATTAACAACTACTGCATTTTTTGTATATGGACAAACACCCTGGTCAATAGGTAGGAGTTGGAATCATGTTGTTAATAAAATGTCAAAATCACAACATCTCGACTATCCATAATATGACCCTAATTGGGCCCTGACATCTGTTTCCATAAGCTCCAACTTCTAGTGAGACCAATCTACACAACACCTCCATGCACCCAGACCCTAGTTGAAAGTACAGTGATCAACATTTAGGCACTGACAAGAAAACCAGCATCAATGGGGACTTTAATATAGACATCCTTTCAAACAGATGAGATCAACCCAGTTCTTTAATGTTCTTTCTTCACTTAGTATAACCTCAAAAAAATAATAAACACTCCCCACTAGATAAAATCACATCGACCCTCCTTATTGACTCTCTCATAACCAGCATGTCATATGTAAGATGTTTATGCAACCACCCTAGAAACCATCTCTCAGTATAGGCTTATTACCTTTCAAAGCTTCCCATTCCCCTATAACAATAAAATACTACAACAGAGTACGAGAAAGATGAAGTGTTGACCAATATAGAAAGGCTGGACTGGTTTCTCTTTACTAAGATGCAGAACCACTGACAATATTTGACATCTTTAACTCCTATATGAAGTCAGTCCTTGGCAAACACTTCCCATCTAATGAAAGATTCTGAAGAGGCAAAAACTGTCCTTGGTTTAGCACCTCCATAGAAAACCTCAGAAAATGTAGGAATCAAGCTTGGTTACTTTGAAAAAGCACGCAAAATAATTAAGTACAATCACCTGGAGGGCACATTACACTAAATTAACTGCTAAAAGCATAAAAAAACTGTCTCATACCACTATTCTCAATACTCCTGATGGCAGTAATGTCCTTGTTATTTTATAAAGGAACAATTTATCATCTAACACTGCTACCAACCATATTGTGATAATGTTAAATGGATACCATAGTGTTAAATACGGTTATATTTGTAGGTATAAACAGCTTGGCATATACATGTCTTTAACAAAAAATAAAAGAGCTCTTATTATTTGCATGTTGTAGTTATAGAAACATCAGAACTAAACACCAAGTCATTTATGTTTATATGCTTGCAAATCAGGGATTATAAAACTAAACTTTACTTGCAAACTAAATGCTGTTGACTATACAAGGTTACTTTCCACAGTACAACCAAGAGCTGCCTTGTACTCAGAAAAGATAAAATACCAGTAAGATGCTTTTCATTTAAATTCTGTAATACACTGGCTTTTACTATTTAACATATATTGACTGCAAAAGCCTTTATTATGGAGTGATTCTAATTTAATGAACAACTTGTCATTTATTAGACATCCTCCCTTCAAGTTACTCAGCATGGAAAAAGTAGTGTTTAGATATTTTATTCATTCAGTTTAATGAGATTAGGAAAAAATGCCTATTGAGGCTTCTGTGATAAAAGCACATGCAGACTTGACAATCAGCATTAGCCAATCAGCAACAGAAAATAACAGACATCTGCAAGTGAACACTTGTACAGCCTTGCACAGTACCTGCAGTTGGTCTACAGTCAAGTCAATATACTCTTCAGCTGCTAACTCCTCCCCCAAGACAGCTACAGCTGAGTCTGCTTCATATTGTTTTACATCAAAACCTCATAATGAACTAATTTGGTTATTTACGTAAAAATAATAAAATATATATATTGGAAAGCCCTGGTAATTTTAATGGTTAGTAGTGATGGAAGGAAACCACAGTGGATGGTTTGCAAAATGTTATGTTAGTACTTTTTCAGAACAATGAATAGTTAGCTGCACATTGAATAAGAGCTTAATTCTAGCTCTCCTAATGTGAAAACAGAAACTTAACAGAAAAAGCCAGTAGATTTATATTTCTGGGTAAATTTCAGTAACTGGCTAGTAAGTGCACTGTCTGGATGCCAGGAAAAAAAGAAATACAGGGGATCTGAAAGAAAATTAGCTACAAAAGGTGAGGAAAAAACACTGACTAGGGAAAGTACTTCAGCAAAAATCAGTGCAAGCTCCAAACATGACTTCCAGTAACCTATAGGAAAGCATAAGACAACTGCACACAGACCTGATTAGAATAAATGAAAACACTCATGGAGTATATCAATTCAAACAACAAAAGGCTGGAAAAATAGAAGAAACTTTAAACAGATATTCAAGTGAGATGATAACACTGCAAAAATCAGACGTCAGAATGGATATGAGACTGCTTAAGAAGAGATGTTTAAAAAAATAGAATTAGAGAACAGAGCATGTAAGGAAAATCTGGGATTTTCTGTCTGTACCAGAGAACTGTATTAATGTTATGAAAGCACAGATAAGCAACTGGACTGGTATTCCACAGCAAAAGTTGTTATGCACATGCTTTAAACCTGGCTATGAGAAAGCAACTTAGACTTTTAGAAGTAAAGATGCAATCCTTCTAGCAGGAGGAGTCGATTCTGATAAAACTGTGGCAGAACAACAAAGTACTAAAAGTGGGAGACAGCAGAGTGTTTGTGGAGAATGATTGCAAAAGTTTGTCCAACAAAAAGTGAGCTGTGAAACAGAAAGAAATTCTGCTTCTTGTCCTTCTGGTACTAAAGTTCACAGAGAGACTGTGCCACTGAAACCTGTTCCAATGTTTCAATGGAAAATGCTTGATAGAAGGAAGAAGCACAATAATCAACTAGATGAATCGAGACATTGTAAATGCAGGAGAGGGAGGATTTGGGAGATGAAGATAAATAGGAATAAAACTCATTACTGAAATTGTCAAATGTGAGATTTCAAAGCACTAATTATATATGTGAAACTTGACAGAACAAGAACATCTTTAAAACTGGACTCTTTTAGACTTTGTTAAACTTGTAAGGGACTCTAAAGCATATGTCCTACTTCATGTCATTAATGTTTGGAAAACTACTTAGGAGATGGGAAGAAGAGGGGCAATATAAAATGTAAGTAAAACAAACTTTTTTAAGGCTACTATTTTTATAGTGCATGATTTTCTTTGCATGCTATAAAGTAAAGTTTTTAAAGTTTTCTTGGTTATTTTTAAGTGTAATGGGGATACTAATGTAAACAGGTGCCCCTGTTTTTTTGTTTTCTCTTTTATCCTTTCTCTTTGTTCAGTTTTAAGAAATGTAGCCACTGGAATGTAAAAGAGAGAGAGAGAACAAAAGTCTGGCTAAAACAGCATGACAAAAGATAAATTAATGTTTTTTTTCTCATTCTTGCATAGGGGAATGAATGGATTAAGGACCTTAGCTTTATTTAATAGCAAATTTGAGGAGAAAACAAGTAAATAAAAAATAATGCTGAATATTATAAGGCTTTTTTCTAGCAAATAAATGTATGCTTAGCAGCATTTCTGTATCTGGACAGCATATTTCCAGGAAGCAATCTGATAACGAGAAATGGCTAGGAGATAATATAATTTCCTCTGCTGAAAATTGGCTTCATTCCAAGTCGGGCATTCCCAGTAAACAAATGTTAAATAAATAAAAATAATGTTTTCTGAAAGCATTCAAGTGTTTACTCAGCTGGGAGAGCTTTACAGATCAGACAAATCAAAACAGTACTTCGTTGAAGCACAGCCTGCATCATACAGCTTAGCATGGATAACCTTTCTTTTAAGTTAACTCCATCAAGTGAGTGCAGTTGTCAGTTTGGAACATTTGTTCCTATTAGGAGCATAAAACTTCAATATCTGAAGATGTACACAGTTATCTGTGTTATTATTAAGTTAATATGTTTTTTGGGGGGTATTGGGGATGTTTTTGTTTGTTTGAGGCCTTTCAATAAAACAAAATGTTTTGTAAGATGTGGCATAGGCTGAAATGGATATGACAAGAAACAAGCATATAAAAGATCAACTTACCAAACAGTGTATGCATGTATCACAAAAGCTGGAACCAGAAACTAGACATTTAACAAAAGAGCTGCTGTACATAAAAGGTGGGAATAATAACTTTTTAATACAATGATGCTTTCTGTAATGTATTTAAATGTCAATGGTTCATAGATAAATAAAAAATAAAGAGTCATGTACTATATTAATAACTAGGCTACAGGAGACACACTTGGAAAGAACTGAACATGTGAAATTGATAAAGTAACGTTTTCAGGATGGTTATTCAGTGGAATACTTGGGACAAAGGAAAAGAGGACTACCTATATTAATTGCAAGAAGAGCTCCACCAGTGAAAGCAAAAGATAAAAAAGATAATAATGATATATTTGTAGTACTAAGGGACTACTGGCAAGGGAGGAGGATTACACTGGCATGTATTTATATTCCACCTAAAACTGCTATAGTGGAGCTTACAAAAATTCTAGGAGAAATAATCAATTTTCTGCAAGGAATATTACTTGCATGTGGGGACTGGAATTTGATTTGCAACAGTGAAAATGTGTCTGGGGATCCAGAAAGGAAAAGACAACAAAGGAGGGTTTTATGAAAATATTTGGCATGGAAGATGTGAATTCAGTAGTAGGAGTTCAGGGTGGATTTACATATTATTCCCCAAGATATAAAAAACAGGCAAGGCTAGACGGAGTTTACATTTCACAGGAACATGTGCATTTAATTGATGGTGCTGACATGCACCCAATAAATATTTCCGATCATGTGCCAATAATATCTAAATTAAAAACATGGGGTAATGAAACAAAAAATGAGATACTGGGAAGTAAATAGTGTGGGAAGAAATAGCCAGGGAATTGTTATGGCTAGGCTTGTAAGGCCCTAGGGCCGAAAGCCTAGTACTAACCTATGAACCTATGAACCTATCGTACCTATCTATTGAAAAGAGAGGAATTTAAGGAATGAGTAGTGGAAATTAATCAGGAGCTATTAGAGAAGATAGAAATTTCTTCTGAAAATATAGCTAGAGAATTGGATACAATTAAAGTGTAGTTTAAAAATAAGGTGGAAATAAAAGAAAGGGAGACATGGTTAAGAAGTAATGAATTATTTAGAGGAACTGACACATGTTAAAGTATTGCAAAATAGAGGGAATCTCATAGAACAAAAAGAGGAGTAAATGCAGAATGCTAAACAGAAAATAAGTGATTACCTTGATAATATGTATGAGTTTAGAAAGATTGCTGTTAAGCAGCTTTTTTTTTTTTATGGTAACTCTAGAGCACAAAATCTTTTAGCAGAGAGACTCAGGCAAAAGAAAGTAGAAAGGGCTGTCTCCACTCTTAGGGAGCCTATACCAAGGAAGATAACAAGAGATGCTGTAGACGTATTAGAAATATTTCAGAAATTCTGTAAATCAAGAAAAGGTAAAAATTTAAATGTTTATGGACGAATTAAATATGCCAAGGTTAGAGACAGACAAGGCTCAATTACTAACAGGATAGGAGGAGATGAGATAAAAATGGTGATCTGTAACCAATCTACAGAAAAGTCCACCAGGAACAGATGGTAGTCCTCTAGAAGTTTGGAGGTCAGGTGGGAAAACTGATAAAGATCTGGAAGGTTTTGTTTAACAGGATTTTATGAAGAGAAGTACCCAACATCCTGAAAGAAATTGGTGGTAGCTCTAATACCTAATGAGGATAAAGATCCATCAGGTCCATTTTCATACAGGCCCGTTTCAATACTAAACCATGATTATAAAGTGTTTATGTATATAAGGGCTAAATGAATGGCAAAGGTGATACTAAAATTGATAGACATGGATAAATGTGGTTGAGTGGAGGGGAGGCAAGCATTTGACACCAGTAACAGAACATTGATAATCCAGACGGAAGCTGAATATAAGAAAATACCACTGTTGTTGGCAGGTCTTGATGCAGAGAAACCATTTGACAGAATAAGCTGGGAGTTTATGAACAGGAGAATGGAAGCATTTGCATTTCCTGATAAAATTATGAGGTTGATGAGGTGGATATATGAGGGATCAGAGGTGAAACTTAAAATGGGTGGGTTCCTCTCTGTTAATTTCTGCTTGAGCAGAGGAATCAGGCAGGGATGGCCTCTTTCCCATTTGTTATTTGCATTACATCTAGGACCATTGGCAAAAAAATAAGGGACTCAGGAATTCAAAAATATAATTGGTATTGTATTAGTCAAGAAAAGCTATCTCTATTTGCAGATGATATTATTTTATACCTGATAAAACCAGAAAAGGATATTATAATGCTATGGAACATTTTGAGACAGTTTCAAATCTTTTCAGCATACAAAATTAATGAAGCTAAAACAAAGGCAATAGCGGTAAATTATGTACTCACACACAGATTGGTTCTGCAATATCCATCTTTATGGGGACAGGATAAAATGAAGTATTTAGGAATATAGATTAAAAATTATTCCAGTGTGGCAGCTAAGGATATGTGAGAAGAGACTAAACAAAAGATAATACAAAAACTGAGAGATTGGAAGCCCCGTTCTATGGATATGAATAGCAAGACATAAGCAGTGAAAATATTTTTAGTCCCTGTAGTTTTGCACACAGGTCAGGCATATTTTTATCAACCAAAGGAGAAGTTTGTGGATAGTAATTAATAAAGAGTTGAAGGATTTTATCTGGGAGGGGAAGACAGCAAGAGTCAAGTGAGATTAGCTGATCCTTCCAACAGAACACCTGATTTGAAGCGGTATCTACTCCCACACCGTTGCCAGAAATTGGAACTCTCTTCCCCTATCTGTGTCCACTGCCCCCTCCACATCCATATTCAAAAACTCCCTCAAATCGCACCTTCTTAGTACATGGTTATGCCCTTGTATCACATAACCCTACCCATACTACTATTAACTCCCCAAATTCCTCTCTGATCACATGCTGGAGCTCTGATCCCCTGTAGGCTTGGTCATCTGAAAGGGTACTTTTAACTGTAGAATCTTACTTGATATATTTTCTTTTCTTACCAAAGTATGACTGACATTGTCTTTTTACCCATGTTCTATATCTTTTACCTGGAGTGTTTTTATTAATTCTTGTTATATTACTATGCTCAGCATACATGATGTAACCTGTTTTGTGTATTATGCTGGATGTACTGCATTTGTATAACTTGATGTTGGAGCTTTTCTCCCCGGGCCTCCACTGAAAATGGACCTGGTCCAGTCGGAATTTCCCGGTTAACAAATGTAAAATAAATAAAATAAAAATAAATATATAAACTACACAGTTGAGGTTCCTATACATAGCAGAAGCAAAAAGCTATAATTCAAAGTGGAAAGGGATGATGATGAAATAGGGGAGAGACTCAAGAAACAAGGACAGACTGGGGTGTCAGATGCAGATCATTAAGGAAAATAACAATAGCCATACAGAATGTTATATTCATAAAGCATAAAGTATTCTAACAACCTAAGCCAACACAGGGATGGAGAAAGGAGATTCTGCCAATAAGGATGACTTCAATTAGGGATACAGACAATAGACAAGGGGGTGGACACTTGCAAAGGAACTAAGGTATTGGGAGCAAATAGAGAGAGAAAAAGGGTAATATAATGGGAAGAGGACAATAATTTATTTAGACTACTGGCTAGAAATTGCCTTCCCCATCAAGGCTTGATATCAGAGTATGGGCAAAGAGAAAGAAATATGGGGATTCTAAGTGAAATACTAGCCCTGGTAGAGTTTTCAGTATAATATAGAACAGAAGCTGCTGTTAAAAATTAAAAGAAAATAGTAGGGCATACAAAATATTGCATGATAACTACAAGAATCAATCAGAGGAAGTTAGAAAGTATTGGCAGAGAACTTGAACAAGCAATTCACAAAGAAAAAATGGGGATATATATGTATGACTCCTAAATATACAACAAAGTCTTGATGGTTTAGGATCCTCACTTGGAAATGTTTGCATAGGTATCTTTTATGCCCCAAGTAGGCTCCAAAGAATTTTTCCTCACATAGATTGCAAATGTTGGAGGTATGATGGAGAAGAAAGAGGTATCTGGTAACATATTTTAGGAGTGTAATGAGTTGACAGACTTTAAAAATTGTAGAACACGAAACAGATATTTATATACATCATTTTTTCTTTTATGTATATTTTTATACACACATGCATACATATTTATACTTACATAGATATTGTCATATTTCAACATGCTTTTTCATACACATACATATTGTATTTTACATGGTGTTAGTGCACTATATATATTTATATCTATGTTGCATGTTATAGTTTATGTTTTTAAAAAAGTTTTTGTATAGTAGGACATGGTTTTAGCAATTTCAATATAGGTTCATAGGTTGGTGCTGGGCTGGGTGCCCTTGTGGGCCATTTTGAGCCTAGCCAGTTGCTCCATGTGAGGGTCAAACCCTGTATGTTGTGTCTGTGGGGTGAACATCTTAACCATTATGCCATTATTAACCATGACTCATAGACATAATATGTGTTCTAATATTTATGAATTTTTGAACCAGATATATGCATATTTAAGATATACTAGAGTGGACCAGGTTAAAGCATTTGTATTTAACATTGTATATTTAAGACTTAATTGATAGCAGGTGCTTCTACTATATAAGGAATGAATTGTTTTGTGAGTTGTCTGATGAAGGGGCACATCCCTGAAAGTGCTTACCTGTTTTATAATAAACTTCCTAGCTGTGTTACAATTGGTGTTTGTTTGCTACTTCAACTAGACTTTAAAAATTCCATGCAGACTACACTATTACAACTACTGGATGAGCAAATTGGTATAACTAAGGAAATTATTTTTTTTTTGCTATGATACAGAATCAAAATTGCCTAAATATACTAAGGCCTTGCTGAATCTAATTATGTTGGCAGCCAAAAAAGCAATTACTAGAAAATGGAAATCAAAATCTAAACCAACTGTATTAAAAGTAGTGAACATTGTAACAGAGATAAAACAACTGGAAATGGAATCTTTAAAAAAGGGTAGGAGCAAATTACATAGAAAAAAATAGGAATTGTGGGAATCATGGATGCAGAATAATGTTTTGGAGGAGAAATGAGGCTTAAAAAAGGTTAGGATTTGAATGTGCTATGTAATGTTTGACTGACAATGACTGGCTAGATTATAACTGATATATATGTCAATATGGTTTGTTTTCATTTATATAAATGTATGACTGCCTATGTCATAAGTAATAACTTAATAAAGATGTTTCTTGTTTAAAATAAATAAATAAATAGTGAACAGCAAATATCTTCCCACTTCCAGTAGGACTGTTGGGATATATTCAGAAGTACAAGTTTAAAAACTAATGACACAATAGAAATAGATACAAAAATTGAATATTATCAAAGACAGTGAAAAATCTGTAGACTCTGATGAATGATGTTGCAAAAATCTACCTCACAATGCCATTTATTTATGATTCTCAAAAAGGGAGACAAAATGTTTTTTCTTTTGCTCATGTCAGCTGGTTACCTGTGTACAAAGCAACTTTGAAATCATGTATAACAGGATGGTGATTCAGATAAAAGCGTGAAAACAGGCACATACTCTAAAAATAATTACATTATTAAAAGGGGTAAATCAAGCCTAAAAATTGACATGTACCTCCAAAACTGGTATAGTTGTGAGGTCTTTTAGGTAATCTTCACAAGGTAAGAAATTGCCTCACTCTGTCACTGTGGTCCAAGGTCATATCCTCATGACTATTTGACATGACATAACTGGAACTTTTCTAAACAAACCTCTACTGTAACTGGATCTCAACTCATGTGGACATCCCAGTACACAAAATATAAAGCTACAAATAAGCAAATTTACAAATAACTAAATAACCAAAGTGCACAGTAATATATATATATATATATATATATATATATATATGTGTGTGTGTGTGTGTGTGTCTGTATGTACAGATAGATATTGCTAGGAATACACAAACAGATGAACAATAGCTAAATAAATAACAGTACATTGAGACTTAAACATGACATAAAAGATACCCCTTGACCCATAGTTCTCAAAAAGAAATAGTAGCATAAAAATATCCACCTGTACAATTACAGACTCATTTCTTTTAAATTTCCTGTGACAGAATATAATGCAGAAAAATTTGCCTCACTGATATTTTTTGAGGTCAGTCTTATCTGAGAATCACAGACATTTTATTTTCAAGTATTCAGGCTTATTTAAATGTCAGTATGGATAAACCTGAAATTGTTTACAAGTCAAGTAAAACTACCACACATATATGCAGCAAAATGTATGTATAGCAGAATATGGCCTGTTTTGAGGAAAGATCATCAAATTAGCAAGTTCACTGTTTTCTAATTTGTAAGTAGTCATATGCTACCAATTTCTTATTTTCTGCCAGCATAGTGAACATCTGCTACTTAAAAGTGAGTTACAGAATGTCCTGATTTTCTAACACAGTCCCATTTTTGAAATGTACAAAGAACTACAACTTCCATAATATTTAAGTAATTTTTATTTAATTTTCTTTAAATGTTGCACAGTTCTGTAACACTATACCTGAAATCTTAATATGGATAGAAACAGTCATGAATGAATATGTCTGTATCTGCAGGTCTTAGTTTTGAAAATACAGTAAAAAAGTGCTTTGCTTTTTTGTAGTGAAAACCAACCGCATAATTTTATGTCTTAATAAGAAATTAATAGTCTGGAAATTTGATAACGGTGCTTGAAAGCTGAAACTGTAGAATTTCAGAAAAATGTCTTTGCAACAGGCATATGATCAGAGCTCACAACATCTAACTAGCATCCACAGTTAGAAACAATGTGGCTAAATATATATACAAAATGGTTTCTTAATTATCTTTCAGAGCTTAAACATTTTCCAGAACCTAAATAAACGTCAGTTTGAGAACGTCATGCACTTATTTGAAGTGGCCATTATTGCGACAGACTTGGCCTTATATTTCAAGTAAGTAACATGTTTTGTGCAAGTTTTTGCTAAATTCTCCTCAGCAATATTATTCTTGAAATTATGACTGAAACATCAGACTGTCATAATAATTATGATATAAAATGCTACTTGAATTTTTAATCTTAAGATTTTAGTACCCATCACGAATGATGATCATGATGATGATTGTTTAATATTCTGCATCTCGAGATGGTTAAGTTAACAGAAGTATTTTTTCAATCAAATCTTCATTCATAACATTGAAGTATCAAAAAGTGTTATTATTATGAACGCATGGCTGCCACAAGCCAGTTATCCTTGTGATATCTTTTCTGATGCATCCTGCTTAAAACCCAAAAAGCCAGAAGGATTGTGAGGCCCCACTTTCATGGTCTGTATTCATACCGAAAATCAAGATCAAGTGAGCTTTTGCCCTTCTGCTCCATGGGAGGTTTTTGTCCTCCCTGAACTCGTCTCATTATGCATGACTGTTTACTAAGCATGAAGGCAAAATAATGTTCGTGTTCAATTTATTAAAAGGCCTTGCATTTAAAGCAGCAGATTGGGCTGCATGGACACTGTCTTACATGAATTTCCTAACAGAAGCTGCTACAATAGCTGATTTCAAAGATGCAGAATCAAGTAGCCAAAAATTTCCACACTGAAAGTTTCAAAGCCATGTTTTGAAACTGGAACAACTAGCACCCCCTAAGTAATTGAACATGCAGCTTGCATTGGCTGATAGTGAACTATTACCAGTTTACAGTAATGTTAGTTAAAGGAACGGACAGTGAGATGTTAAGAGTATGCATAACTAAATAGACAAGCAACCCTGAGATTATATTGGTAATGAGATGTACTTGTAAGTAACCATGCCATGAAGCTCTGAACCAGCTACTAGCAGTCATTCACGGTGCTAGGAAAACCTTAGGTAATGGATGTTGCAATAGATGGGACAAAGAGAGGTTGTGAACAATATCAGAAAGGTCCTAAGAAGGAATGTGGTGACTAATTCAGGTGACATTCCTCAGGTGATAGCAAGAGGACTTCATCAAATAAAGATGGACCTAGAATGTCAGCCAACCATTTGAAATCACTCCAAGTGTTTGTACCATAAATAAAAACTGTTGAGTAATGGAGTCCTGTAATGTGGCTTGAACTGACAACAGATCAGTCTTGGCCATGTTTAATTTAAACAAATTTTATCTTAGCTACTGATAAATAACATTAAAATAATCCACAATGGAATTTATAGCTGCTATATGCTTCAGAAGGAAGGACTGATAAAGTTGCGTAATGCAGTTATAATGTAGACCTGCTCTTCTAATGAGTTCTTCCAGAGTTAGCGGATACATAGTAAACAATAGCAGACTCAGAATGCAACCAAAGGCTAACCTCACTGCAGAGAGTAGGAAGAAGATGCACTAAGCCCAAATTCTACCTTCTGGATGTGTTTGAAAATTTAGACGGTAAATTCATTCATGACAGTAGCAGGAAAGCTGACCTAAAACTGCAGCCATGCCATTAGGATGCCATTGTCAGCTGCATCAAATGCTGCTGAGGGCACTGCTGATCCATCTCCACAGAAAGATAATTTCTTATAGTAATTAGTGTAACTTTAGTGGTATGGTAAGCTTGACAAGGACCCAAGACACTGTAAGTTATTAAATTCAGTACATTCTTTGTATAAACAGCTTTGTCGTTTTGAAATGGGAAATATTATCAAAGTTATTGGGACCTACAGAAGCCTGGAAAAGATTTCCTAAAAACCACAATGACTGATGCCTCCTTTTAGCCATTAAAAACATCTTGGATTTCAGAGAAGACTCCCAGAATCTAATAAACAGCTGTACCCAAAACTTCTGAGAAGGCAATGATAACCTGGAAGGATAAAGGTTGAGACCACATAGGTTGTTAGGTTAACTCAGAGTAATCAGGAACACAGAATTCACAAGAAGGCAGCAGTAAGTATTCCTAATCTCAAATATCTCAGTGCCTGTGGTTTTACTACAAGACAGCTCCATTCTAATGGTAGAAACCTTGTCAGTGAAGAACCAAAAAGTGTGTTTACATAGAGATAGTGAAAAATTCCTACATATGGAAAGACCAATGGTTGCAAAGC